>NW_008652221.1:7031-15011 GCF_000695815.1 Acanthisitta chloris | reverse complement strand
TCTCCAGGCTGGACATTCCCAGCTCTCCCAGCCTGGATCCATGGCAGAGCTGCTCCAGCCCTTGGAGCATCTCCGTGGCCTCCTCAGGACTCACTCCAGCAGCTCCATATCCTTTGATGGTGAGATCTCCAGAGCTGGATGCAGCATTGCATGTGAAGTCTCACCTGAGCAGGGCAGAGAAGCATAATCCACCCCTCACCTACTGGTCACAGTGGTCCAAGGATGAGCAGAAACTCCACATCATAACCCATAACTCATTGGGAAAACGGGAAAGAAGAGTCAGATAGGACAATCACTTTGATTCCCCAGGGAACACCAGCACATCCAACCTCTCCCTTAGCCAGGAAGCACAGAAAGGTGAGATCCTGCACCGTGGGTCCTCCCCACTGAGGAGCTGAGCTCGCTGCCACCTGCTCCCGCTGTTCTTACAAAGAATGGGGGAGCCACAAGATGTTAGATAAACCCCCAAATTCCATGTTTTGGCATGCAAAAGCCCTAAAATCCCTTTGCAAACCAGCAAGTCTCAGCTGGCTCCAAGCCCTGCTCCAGGAAATCTGCTCTCCCTCCAGCTCTGCATGTCACGCGTCTCAGCTGGCTCCAAGCCCTGCTCCACGAAATCTGGTCTCCCTCCAGCTCTGCATGTCACGTTGGGTGCTGTAAGCTCATGGATGAGGTTGCAACTCTCCCCATGGTGCACATAAAGTCCATGTAAGACTTCACTGCATTGATCCAACCACAAGACCACCAGGAGCTGCAGGTTGTCTCCAGGAAACTCTCAGGTCCATCACTGGGCACAGCCTGAGGTTCAGCTGCTGCAGGCAGGGGGAGGACCTGGTCTTGCTCCTAAGCCACAAGATTTAAGGCTCAACTTTTAACCCATCACAGAGTCATTGTGGAAAACAACCATTAATGCCTGTGGATTTCCTATGGAAAAAAGGGAATTAGAAGCCTTTTCCTTCACTTTCCACCTATTTCAGCAAGGGATTTTCAGGGCAAGTGCAATCAGCTCAGGTGACACCAGGAACACGGACACTCCAGGGAGGCTCTTCCTAAGGAAACATCAGCACAAGGTTTATGAGCTGAAGCCTTTGATTTGTTCCTTTTTTCTTTTTCATGCCTGTAAGACAATCAAACCCCTTTGGAAAAGCACATGACTGTTGTCCATCCCATCCAGGTGTTCAGCAGCTTCCAGATCTACAGCTCCCTGGGGTGTCATAGCTTGTGGTGTTGGCTTCGTTCCCAGGACCACTCGAGCTGGGCTCAACCTCTCCTTACCTTCTCTCCCATGGGACAATAACCCTTGAGGAAATCCTGGCACACTTCTGCCTTCCTGGACACGTAGACATGGCTGTAGGGACAGTTGCTGTTGCTGCAGATCCCCTTCAAGTAGTAGGAGCACACAGGCATCTGCAGGAGGATGAGAAACATGTCAGTGTTCCCCCAACTCGTGACCAGGAGCTGTTCCAACACCCAGAGCTGAAATAAAGCCATGACATGTGTAAAATAAACACAAACCTTTTGCCAGCCACTGATCCCAGAGGTATTTTTAGCTCTCCCATTGGTCTCCTGCAAGGAAACTCCCTGATATTCCAGAGTCACAGTGTTGGGGGGGGGTGAAGGTGCTTGTCACAGCATCCTTTGGGATGCTGGAGAGAGGGTGAAAAGCAGGAAAGTGCTACCAGAAACTGCCTCTGTACAGGGATGGGGGAATCATAACCAACTCCTCACATGGCCAAGGTCCAAGAATTCCTTCCCCAAGGGGTGAGGCAGCAATGGAAATGGGAACAGCAGCACAGGTTCACACCTAATCCGACTGCACCTTCCATGGGAGGTTCTGGCACAAATTAGCTCTAATAAAAAGAGATAACAAAGGCCCAAATGGCATCCAAGGGGAGTCCCACATTTGGCTCTTCCATGAATACAGAGCTGGCTGGAGGGTGGTTCATAAAAGGCTCCAAAAGGTAGATCCTAGCAAGGGGAAAAACAGGAGTTTGCACCTCCACAAGGATTTTGGAGGGTTGTAACACATCAAGGCATCAACCTGGAACCCCCTGAGGGCTGTGAGTGATCCCTGACATAGAATCATCAGGTTGGAGGAAACCTCAAAGATCATCAAGTTCAACATTTAACTGCTGGAACCCCTAAACCCTACACCAGATCTTTCAGGGTCAGATCCAGATGCCTCTTCACCAGATCCAGAGGTCTCTTAAACCCTTCCAGGGATGTTGACTCCACCACCTCCCTGGCCAATATCCCAGTGCCTGACCAAACCTATTCCAGTGCCTGACCACCCTAACCGAGCAAGAATTTTTCCTGACAAAGCTCTGCTGTGTGTGGGCAGAGGGTTCTCAGCTGCTCCTGCCCCACTGCACATGGAGAGTGTGTGGAGAAACTCTCCCACATAGACCTTGGGGGTGATGGTTAGAATCACAGAACCATCAAGGTTGGAGGAAATCTCTAAGATCACCAAGTCCAACCATCAACTGCTGGAACCCCTAAATTATATCCTCCAGTGCCAGATCCAGATGCCTCTTAAACACCTCCAGGGATGGTGACTCCACCACCTAAACAACTCCAGGGATGGTGAGTCCACCACCTCTGTGGGCAAACCGATTCCAACCACAATGAGTGGAGGAGGGGATTCCTCAGGAGGGAGGGAGGGAGGGAGGGAAGGAGGAAAGGAGGGAGGGAGGGAAGGAAAGGAGGAGGAGAGCACAAGCTCCTGCTGTGAGATGTGAACAGGAGAGTGGTCAGAGAGCTGGAGCAGAGCTCCTGTGCTCCCAAGCAGCACCACAGCCCACAGGGAAAAGCCACAGGGAAAAGCCACAGGGAAAATCCTCCTCCTCATCCTCAAAGCACAGACTTCCCCTTCTGCCAGCTGTTATGATCAAACCCAAGCCAGCAGCCTGCTGGGATCCTGCAGTTTTCTTAACTCACCAGCAGCAGCTTCCCTCCCTGAGCAGCTTCCCGGAGCCGTCGCGACACTCCTGGTCCTGCTCCTCCTGCTCCATCCCTTGCTGCTCGCCTACATCCCGAATTTCCTGCCTGCTTGGAGTGGTATTGATCCTTCCATTCACCAGCAGCATCCCAATCCTGCCAGCTGGAGCATCCCCAAACTAATATCTCCAGCCCAGCGAGAAGCACAGCCGAGGATCTCCGGAAAAAAATCCCTTTCTCCCTGAAGGGCACGTTAGGGTCTGAAGTAAATTGCCTCACTTGAGGCAGAGGGGAAAGAAAACAAAGGGTGTTTTAAAAGCCAAGAGTTGATTTTTTAATTGTCTTTTAACTGCAGACGTTACCACAAAGGACAAGGCTCTGGGGTGATCTTTTTTTAGGTGCTGCTGGTGTGACCGTAAACGATTCCCTTAATGTAGTTTTTGATCTAGAGCCCAAATTAGCTCTAATAAAAAGGGATAATAAAGGCAAAAATAAACTCCTCCTCGCTGTCAAGCCTGAGCCATTATCAAGAGGAAGCAGCACTCTCATTTCAATTAACCTTGTTTGCACCCCAGCACGTCCACACAAATAACAATAACATTCCTTCAAGGCAGCGGCGCGGGGAGGCCGAATCCGACAGCTCCGACTACGGACGAGCTCCGGAGCCAACGGCTAATGAACCCGAAACTCAACGTGAAGCTCCAAATTGCTCACAACAGAGTTTTGAAGCTCTATTAGGGAGAAAAATGCTGATTCTTCCTAAGTTCCTCAAGGGGAAAAGCTGTTGGAACAGCAGTGGGTGGTTGCCCGAGTCCCAGTCTGGTGCTAAGCTTCGCTCGCTTAGAAGCATAGAATCAACCAGGTTGGAAGAGACCTCAAAGATCATCCAGTCCAACCCTACCGTGGTCACTAGCCCATGGCAGTAAGTGCCACATCCAGTCTCACCTTGAAACCCTCCAGGGATGGTGAATCCACCACCTCCCTGGGCAGCACATTCCAATGTCTGAGCACTCTCTCTGTAAAAAATCTCTTCTAATATCCAACCTAACCCTCCCCTGGCAGAGCTTGAGTCTGTGCCCTCTTGTCCTGCTGCTGGTTGCCTGGGAGAAGAGACCAACCCCCACCTGACTCCAACCTCCTGTCAGGGAGTTGCAGAGGGTGATGAGGTCTCCCCTGAGCCTCCTCTTCTGTCTGTGTCCCTATGGTCCCATGGACTTGTATCCCCATGGCCACATGGACTTGTGTCCCCTTGGACTTCTGTTACCCCACGGATTTGTGTGTGTCTCCATGGACTTGTGTTCCCATGGAATTGTGTTCCTGTGGCAACTTGTTTGTGTCCCCATGGACATGTGCCCTGTGTCCCCATAGCCACTCGAGTGTCCCCATGGACTTGTGTGTGTCCCCATGGACTTGAGTCCCCATGGTCCTGTGTCCCCATGGCAACCTGTGCCCCTATGCTCTGTGTCCCCATGGACCTATCACAGAATCATAGAATCAACCAGGTTGGAAAAGACCTCCAAGAGCAGGGACACCTCCCACCAGAGCAGGTTGCTCAAGGCTTTAGCCAATGTGGCTTTGAACACTGCCAGGGAGGTGAATCCACCACCTCCCTGGGCAGCACATTCCAATGCCTGAGCACTCTCTGTAAAAAGCCTCTTCCTAACATCTTTCCTAATATCTGCCCTGAGTCTCCTCCGGAGGAAAATTCCCTAACCACCAGCTTTGCACTGCTCCAGGCTCCTTCTTCCATCACCAGAGAGGTAATTTGGGTTTTGGAAGTTTACAAGGAGCAGTTGAGGTCACTTGATCTGTTCAGCCTAAAGAGAAGGAGAGGTCACTTCCCTCCCTGAGTAGCTTCCCAGAGCCATCACGATGGTCCAGTTCCTCCTGCTCCATCCCTTTGCTGCTCACCTACATCCTGAATTTCTGGGATTCTGAAAAATCCCCATTTTTGTTGTGGGGAAACTGAGGCATGGGAATACAACAAGGTTGAGAAAGAGTTTTGCCTTGAAACCAAGAGCCAAGCCCTGCAAGATTTTGGTCCTTCACCTCCTGGACTGGGAGGTGATCCCAGTCCAGGAGGTGATCCCATTTCCAGTGACATCCCACCAGGGTGAGGAACAGCCTGAAGAACCTGGAGCTTCTCTGATGAGGAGGTTGGGGGGGGTGTGTCCTCTCCAAAGTGAGACCAAGGGCAAAATCAGGAGCCCCCAAACCACCACATCCCCATGAACCACAAGAAAATCATCTCTGATTGCACTGAACCCTCAAATAGCCCAACTCAAACCTCCTCCCAAAATCCCAGGTGGGATTTGCTCCCAAAACTCCACAAACAGGAGGAAAACTCTGCTCAGTGCCTTCATCTGCTTCTCCCAGTGCTGATAAATGAGGATGAAGCCACCTCTGCTCTGAATCACTTGGGTTCACACGGAGCTCTGGGAGTTGGGAAGCAAAGTTGCCTCTCAGGTTGGGTAGCAACATCCTCAGAGCCATAAATCACCCTGGAACAGGCCTGAACTCCACACAGGAGGTTGTTTCTCTTGCAGCTCTCCCTGATGACAAGGTGGAGAGCAGAGACCTTTGAATCACCCCCAGGGTGGCTAATCCTGAGACAAATATCCTCTTTCCCCATGGAGCACGGGCAGGAACATGTGCTTGGAAAGCATTTTGGAGGTGGCACCTTCCTGCTTTGGTTTTGCCTGGTTAATTGCCTGATTTCTTTTGGGTTTAGATGATGATTTCTTAGTGTGGGAATAATGAAAGGTGAAGGTGAGATGGGCTGAGGTCACCTGTGCCCCATGGAACCCACCCCAGGGATTCAGGCCCTAAAATGGCACTGGAAAAACAGCTCTTCTGCTTTCACCATGGCAATTCCTTTCATTACCATGATATTGTCGTTGTTACTCTTCCCTAACTCCTGAGGGGCTGCTAAGGGGGAAAAGTGGAGTTTTCCATGTCACAGCAGCTGCTGTTCTCCATTTATCCACCCAAAACAGAGCCCAGAAGACACATCTGGAGGTTCTCCTTGAGGCACCAAACCACGGAGACGTTTCCAGAGGGGAAACTGAGGCCACATCTCCATCAGCAAATGAACCAGGCTGAGGAATATTCCAACTGGAATGATTGTATCCACATCCAACCATCACATCCTTTGGTGGATAAACCACTGACTACAACAGGTCCTTGGGCATAGAATCATCACAGAATTTAAGGGTGGGAATGGACCTTGAAGATAATCTAGTCCCAACCTTCTGCCCTGGGCAGGGACATCTCCTCACTAGATCAGGCTGCTCAAGGCCTCATCCAGCCTGGCCTTGGGTTGGGGCAGCCACCTGGACAACCTGTGCCAGTGTCTCACCACCTTGAAGATTTGGCATCTCCAAATCTCATAGAATCATCGAGTCAAGCAGGTTGGAAAAGACCTCAAAGATCATCGAGTCCAACCCTACTGTGGTCACTAGCCCATGGCACTAAGTGCCACATCCAGTCTCACCTTGAAAACCTCCAGGGATGGTGAATCCACCATCCAGGTGAACCTCATCCAGGTTTTTGCCCTGGGACCAAAAAAAGGCTTCATGACCTTCTGAAACTCCGTTCAATTTGCCAGTAGAAGGCTCAGCCAATGGTTCCATGGGGTCTAGCTGAACCTCATCTCTTTGGCTTGGAGGTGCAGAGGGTTCTGTGGTGCTGTGACCTCTTGCACATCACTCACTTGGATGAAAAGAAGTCGTTGGCCTCATATCCACCCCAAATCTGCATGAGCCAGCAGTGTGCTCAGGGGGCCAAGAAGGCCAATGGCATCCTGGGCTGGAGCAGGAGCAGCGTGGTCAGCAGGACCAGGGAGGTGATTCTGCCCCTGGACTCGGTGCTGGTGAGGACACACCTTGAGTGCTGTGCTCAGCTCTGGGCCCCTCAGCTCAGGAGGGACATTGAGGGGCTGGAGCAGGTCCAGAGAAGAGCACCGAGGCTGGGGAAGGGACTGGAGCACAAGTGCCATGAGGAGAGGCTGAGGGAGCTGGGGGTGTTGAGCCTGGAGAAGAGGAGGCTCAGGGGAGACCTTCTCACCCTCTGCAACTCCCTGACAGGAGGTTGGAGTCAGGGGGGGGTTGGTCTCTTCTCCCAGGCGACCAGCAGCAGGACAAGAGGGCACAGACTCAAGCTCTGCCAGGGGAGGGTTAGGTTGGATATTAGGAAGAGATTTTTTACAGAGAGAGTGATCAGACATTGGAATGTGCTGCCCAGGGAGGTGGTGGATTCACCATCCCTGGAGGTTCTCAAGCTGAGACTGGATGTGGCACTTAGTGCCATGGGCTAGTGACCACAGTAGGGTTGGACTCGATGATCTTTGAGGTCTCTTCCAACCTGGTTGATTCTATGCTTCTATAGGTTTGGCCAAAGCAACAGCAAATCCCTTTGTAAAACATATTTTCTTCTGCATTTCTGAACTCTGACTCTGCTACAGGAAGAAAAAAAGCCCAAACCAGCTTTTTTTTCCTGCCTATCAATTCTCATCCCAATCCCTCCCCGAGCCAGGGAGAGCAGCTGTCCCTTTCTCTCCTTTATATACTCCTGATTAAGTGACTCTGAAGAGAAATACATGGAGAAAAAAACATATGGTGCTTTGTGTCTGGTTTTGCTCACAGCCAGGAGAACTTATGAGCTCCCCACGGACACTGAACGTGCCTCAGGCACTTCAGATTCAATACTGGAGTGTCCCAAACTGTGTCTGAGCAGAGATCACACACACCAAGCACAGGTGAATCTGCTAAGTCCACAACTGGTAACCACCAAAAAAAGCCACAACTGTTTTTCCACCTCATCCTTGTGGTGTAAAACCACAGAGCCACACATATATGAGGAAGGTGGAAAAAAAAGAAGTTCAAAGCTGTTCCAACATGGATTCAAGTTGAGTTTGCTGCTTGGTTCCAAGGGCTGGAGCAGCTCTGCCCTGGATCCAGGCTGGAGAGCTGGGAATGTCCAGCCTGGAGAGGAGAAGCTCCAGGGAGACCTTAGAGCTCCTTCCAGTGCCTCAAGGAGCTCCAG
>NW_008652221.1:0-6522 GCF_000695815.1 Acanthisitta chloris | reverse complement strand
GGGGCTGGGATGGAATTCCCAGAGCAGCTGTGGCTGCTCCATCCCTGGGAGTGTTCCAGGCCAGGTTGGATGGGGTTGGAGCCACCTGGGCTGGTGGGAGGTGTCCCTGCCCATGGCAGTGGGGTTGAATCTGGATAACCTTTCAGGTCTCTTCCAACCCAAACCATTCCATGGTTCTGTCATGATTCAGGAGCTTGAACAGTTGTCAAACAAAGCACATGAACTCAGCTGGAAGCTCTCAATGATGCAGACCCTCCAAGACCCACCAGAACAGCTCCACTCGTCTGTAGAACCATATGGACACATTGGGAAGTCATACACACCTTGTCTTTGGACACCTTGTGGGAAAACTGACAGGTCCCATCTGTCTTCTTGCACGTGCCCCGGAGAAACCTGGAGATAGACCAGATGGAGAGGGTTGAGCATGAGGAGGGTCTCAAAACATGGTGTTAAAACCCATTTCATGCCCTAAACTGCTACAGATCCTTCTTGTTAGATGATCAGCTGATATTTCCTCATAGATACTGTTCTATCATCACATTTGGCTGCTCATTAGCAGGCAGAGCAAGGTCTGTCCCTCAAAATTCAGAGATGATGCTCCCAGAAGGAGAAAGGTCCTTCCCAGAGCCCTGATTACTCCAGGAGAGACTCTCTGGCCATAGACATGTTCCAGGCCAGGTTGGATGGGGCTTGGAGCAACCTGAGCTGGTGGAAGGTGACCCTGCCCATGGCAGGGGGTGGGACTGGATAATCCTGAAGGTTCCTTCCCACCCAAACCATTCCATGATTCTATGATTCCATTCTGTGAGATGCTGGATGAAGGACCTTGAGGAACTCCAGGAGTGAGTGGCCAAGAACCAGGAGGAGCAGAGACAGGCACAGAACAGGAACCAAGATCCCAAAGCACATAAGGATGTTTGGATTAAGATGTTTTCCTAGGAGCTACCAGTGTGACATAAGACTAACCAAATCAAGGGATTTTGATAAGAGAAAGCTAAAACTGGGATTGGAGCTGGAAGGCACCAGGATAACGAGCCATTAGGGAGAAAATCACCACTGATTTCCAGTGACATGGAAATGGGGAGGGATGGAGACCCACAAGACCTTAAGGAGCAGCAATTCCCAAAGGTAGCAAGGAATTCTTAAAGTATGGGGTCAAAGGTTGGATTTGAGGATCTCAGAGACCTTTTCCAACCTAAATGATCCTGTGATTCTGTGAGTTATGGGATGTGCTATGGGGGAATGAATGAAACCAGCTCAAAACCCAGTCAATCACCTTTCCCCCCTCTATGGCCTCCCATGGAGCTTTGTGCAACTTCCAAATGATTCTAGCACAGCAGCAATTTTATGGAGGAATTATTCCAGGAGTTCATCACTGGAGTTGCCTTTTCCACACTTTTTAACGGAGTAATAATAGAGTTTAATCAACTCTTGGAGCTGCTGATGTGAATCACTTCTCCTGCAGTAAATAATCAAGTCTTGGAGCTGCATCACGTCACGGGCTGAGGGATTCAACCTGTGGCAGGGATCCAAGTGGATCTGAGGAACCCTGGGAAAGGAATCACCTGCTACATGGGCAGGAGCTCAAGTCACTCAGCCCAAAGAATGCTCCAAGGAGACCTCAGAGCCCCTTCCAGTGCCTCAAGGAGCTCCAGGAGAGCTGCAGAGGGACCTGGGACAAGGGATGGAGGGACAGGACACAGGGAATGGCTTCCCACTGCCAGAGGGCAGAGAGATATGGGATATTGGTAAGTAATTCTTGGCTGTGAGGGTGGTGAGGCGCTGTCATAGGTTGCCCAGAGCAGCTGTGGCTGCTCCATGCCTGGGAGTGTTCCAGGCCAGGTTGGATGGGGCTTTGAGCAACCTGAACTTACAGAAGGTCCCTGCCCATAGCAGGGGGTGGCACTGGATGATCTTTAATGCCCTTTCCTACCCACACCATTCCATGGTTCCATGACCTCATCTTATCCTTCTCCCATAGGTCCCTTCCAACCCAACAGCGTTGGGTAGACCCTAGGCCTGAACACTCATCCTCCATGTCTGTTGTGGAGCGCGCAGGACACAGGGAATGGCTTCCCACTGCCAGAGGGCAGGGACAGATGGGATATTGGGAAGGAATTCTATCCTGTGAGGGTGGTGAGGGGCTGGGATGGAATTCCCAGAGCAGCTCTGGCTGCTCCATCCCTGGGAGTGCTCCAGGCCAGGTTGGAGGGGGCTTTGAGCAACCTGAACTTACAGAAGGTCCCTGCCCATAGCAGGGGGTGGCACTGGATGATCTTTAATGCCCTTTCCTACCCACACCATTCCATGGTTCCATGACCTCATCTTATCCTTCTCCCATAGGTCCCTTCCAACCCAACAGCGTTGGGTAGACCCTAGGCCTGAACACTCATCCTCCATGTCTGTTACCAGTTTGTTTCCCTTTGGAATATCACACAAGGAAGTATCAAACCAATGTCCCAGTCTCCTGAGATGGGTCAAAGCCATGTGTCTGCTGTGTCCATCCCTACCTGGTGCAGACAGCCACCTTCTCTGGGTCATGGATGTAGGGACACCTCTCCCCCCGATTGCACCTTCCGAATCGGTTGTAGTACATACAATATTCCTTCTTCTTCTTCTTCTGCTTGGCCTGGCGGATGATGGCCAAGCTCCTCTGCACAGCACGGCTAGGGGAGAGAGACACATAGGGTCAGGTCACACCTCCAGCCTCAATGACCTACAGAACACAAGTCAACAACACCTGAAGCCACAGAGGAGCCCAAATTTCTCCTTGGAATGAGACTAAGATAATCAAGAAGTTCATAATCCCTGAAGTCTTCTTGATTTTTGGCCCATCTTCTGCAAGATAACACCAGTGTCACCAGTGAGATCCTTCCCCACCTTCACAGAAGATTCTCTGTCAGATTTTAGGAGCATGGAGTGATCTTCCCACACTTTTAGGGAACGTGGTGAGGAAGGAAACATCCTTTTCCACATTGGACTTGTGCAGCACAGGATGCAAACACTCAACAACTTGGAGAGCACTTCAGCACGTGTCCCTGCAGCTGATCTGATGCTATTCATGGCCTTCAAGTGGACACCTGCTCATGGACCTCAATGAAAGAGGCCCTACGTGATGCCACAGGGACATGAGGTAACACCAAGTGCCAGAAAAACTCCTTAGTCATTGCTTGGTCCTACTAGAAGTTACTTAAGGAGCTCAAAAGTTGCTTAGCACATGTTTTCCAGGAGCTTCCAGCTGAAGAGGTAATTATCCAGCAGCTCTAGAGATGGGTGGGACCAGGGGGAAGAGGGAGGTGTTGAGATCTGGGTGAATGCAACACCAAGGAGGTCACGTTTGATCTCTCCAGCAGATAATTAGGGGGAGAGCAAAATCAGCTCAAGTTTGCAGAGGACACAGTGTATCACCCATGGAAAAAAAGTCACTCCAGGGAACTATTTTTAGGAGGAATTGCACATTTTTACCTCTGTAATTGTTGGGTGCTGAAGCTCTTGAGCTAAAAGGAAGGGCAAGGCCAAGTGCAAGGTGCTGCATGTGGGTGGAGAATGGATGGAGAGCAGCCCATGAGGAGAAGGACTTGGGAGTGTTGGTGGGTGAGAAGATCAGTCCATGTGTCCTGGGAACATCCCCCAGCATGGGCAGGAGGTGAGGGAGGGATTGTCCTCTCTGCCCCACTCAGGTGAGACCTCAATGCTGCCTCCAGCTCTGGGGTAACAACAGCAGAAGGATGTGGAGCTGCTGGAGTGGCACCAGAGAAGGTCATGGAGATGCTCCAAGGGTTGGAGCAGCTCTGCCCATGGAGTCAGGCTGGGAGAGCTGGGAATGTCCAGCCTGGAAAAGAGAAGTTCCAGGGAGACCTCATAGCCCCTAAAGGGGCTTCAGGAGAGCTGCAGAAGGACTTGGGACAAGGAATGGAGGGACAGGACACAGGGAATGGCTTCCCACTGCCAGAGGGGAGAGAGAGATGGGAAATTGGGAAGGAATTCTTGGCTGTGAGGGTGGTGAGGGGCTGGGATGGAATTCCCAGAGCAGCTCTGGCTGCTCCATCCCTGAGAGTGTTCCAGGCCAGGTTGGAGGGGGCTTTGAGCAACCTGAACTTACAGAAGGTGTCCCTGCCCATAGCAGGGGGTGGATCTGGTTGATCTTTAATGCCCTATCCAACCCAAACCATCCTGGGAATCTGCAGCACAAGAAGAAGAGAAGTTCATCCAGCCAAAATGCTGAATGCCAAAGCCTCATTTCAGCAGCAGAAATGTCACCACCTCTTCCATCACAAAGGGATTCAGGGACCACCAGGTCCCACCACAAATTGCCTACTGGTACTTGAGCTGCTTCCAAGCCTAAGGAATGATGAGGAGTTTTAAAACAAAGAAGATTTATTTGCTTAACTGATGATACTAACAAAAAGCTCTTCCCAAAACCAACATCTCCTGTGGTCCCTGAGCAGCAATGCAGGATCTGGACCTGCACAGGGAGCAATTCCAAGCTGCACTTTGGCACTCTAGTGGCAGATTTGAAATGAGTTGCTCTGAGTGGTAGGAGATGGTAAAACACATAAGGACATCTGGAAGTGACACACTTTGGGAATAAATTTCGCCTCCTATAATTAAGAGGGAATCGTCTGCGAAGGCTCAGACTTGAGGACACAATGACATGTGGCACATCTGCAGCACAAAAAAAAAACCAAAACAGGGAAGGAGAAAGCTGGCACAGCTTGGAGCACTGGGAATGTCATCATCATCCTCCCAAACATGGAGTTTTCTAGGTGTCACGTGGCAAATTCCAGGTGGGACAGCGAGAAGGAAAAGCTGCAGGTTTGATGGGTTAAATTGGGATAGGTCAATGGTTGAGGGGAAAAAAAAACCCAAACCCATTTGGGAACAATAAGGTTGATTTAAAAAGGGATTTTCCAAGCAGGATTTCCTCCCAGAAACGTGTTGCTTTGCAAGAATAACCTTCCAAGCTTTTCCTAGCAGAATCCATGGCTTCCTGCTCAGCTTACCACAAGAATTTGAGCTTACCACCAGAAACTGAAGAAAAACAGTGGCCAAAGCTTCACCAAATAACCAACCAGTTAAACAACTCAAGCTCCTGACACCTCCTGAGCATAAATCCAGAGGGATTCCTCCCTGGGAATACAGACCTGGCGATGGATCGGCACGTGGATCGGTTCAGGCTGCTCGGAGAGACACCAGGACCAGGGCTGGAGTGCAACCTCAGTGCTGCAAACACAGGAAAACTGCTCAGAATCACAAAAACATCCAGGAATTCACACAGCCAACAGGGGTTTGGGCCCACAAAAATGATTGAAAGGAGGGAACAGATCTGCTAGAGTGACAGGTTGGAGAGGTGAAGGTGTCCAGCCTGGAGAACAGAAGGATCCAGTGAGACCTTAGAGACCCTTCCAGTGCCTCAAGGGGCTCCAGGACAGCTGCAGAGGGACTTGGGACAAGGGATGGAGGGACAGGACACAGGGAATGGCTTCCCACTGCCAGAGGGCAGGGACAGATGGGATATAGGGAAGGAATTCCTCCCTGTGAGGGTGGTGAGGGTCCGGGATGGAATTCCCAGAGCAGCTGTGGCTGCTCCATCCCTGGGAGTGTTCCAGGTCAGGTTGGATGGGACTTGGAGCAACCTGGGCTGGTGGAAGGTGTCCCTACCCATGCCAGGAGGTGAGATTGGGTCACCTTCAATGCTCCTTTCCAACCCAAACCATTCCATGACTCTTATTCCAAGCAGCTCCCAGATCCTGGTCAGGTGAGATTGCCCTTCACAGACCTCCACAAAGCAAAGACCTCTGGAAAACCCATGGCAAAAGAGCTCCTTGCCACTTCCCAACACAGCAGGGACCTTCCCCTTCAGCATCCAAACATGCCCAAACACTTCTCCAAGCACCTTCCACGCTTATCCTCTCACTCCAACAAACATCCACGCTTGGATTGGGCTGCTCTGTGGAGCCTCCAGGGGAAACCCAGCGCAGGCTGCGCTACCTAATTAAATTGTCCTTGAGTGCTCCTGGAAGGAATGAATGAATCATAGAATAGAAACCTAGAATCAACCAGGTTGGAAGAGGCCTCCATGATCATCGAGTCCAACCCTCCCCCCACCCCTCCCGTGGTCACTAGCCCATGGCACCAAGTGCCACATCCAGTCTCACCTTGAAAACCTCCAGGGATGGTGAATCCACCATCCAGGTGAACCTCATCCAGGTTTTTGCCCTGGGACCAAAAATTCTGGACCCTTTGACATCAATATTCACCCTCTAAAACTGATGAGAACAACTCTGGTGTGAACAGTTTTATGCTCCTGCACTTCATTTTATGGGTCCCAAACCCAGTTCAGAGGACCCAGATTCTAAATTGAAGGTCCCAGACCCAGCTGGCAGGCCCTGATTGCAGTTTGCAGCTCTCAGAACACAGTTTGTGATTCCCAGATCCAGTGAGGAGGTCTCAGACCATAGAATCATAGGATCATAGAATCAACTAGGTTGGGAGAGGCCTCCAGGATCATCGAGTCCAACC
>NW_008652220.1:31020-42143 GCF_000695815.1 Acanthisitta chloris | reverse complement strand
TGCACTCAATCCCACTGCCCATGTTGCAGACGAAGTGAGCCCTGAGGGACACCACTCCTCACTGGCCTCCACGTGGACAATGAGTCACTGACCACAACTCTCTGCATGCAACCAGCCAAGCAGTTCTTTATCCACTGAGTGGTCCACCCATCAAATCCATGTCTCTCCAATTTAGAGACAAGGATGTCGTGTGGGACAGTATCAAACACCTTGCACAATTCCAGGTGGATGATATCAGTTGCTCTGCCTCTATCTACCAATTCTGTGGCCCCATCATAGAAGGCCACCAAATTGGTCAGGCGTGACTTGCCCCTGCTAAAGCCATGTTGGTTATTATCGATCACCTCTTTGTTTTTCATGTGCCTAAGCATAGCTTCCAGGAGAATCTGCCAGGCACAGAGGTGAGACTAACTGAACTATAGTTCCCTGGTTCTTCTGCTTTCTCTTTTTTTGAAAATGGGGGTTATATTTCCCTTTTTCCAGTTGTTGAGGACTTCACCTGACTGCAGGGATTTCTGGTAACTTATAGATAGTGACTTAACTTCAGCAGCCAGTTCCCTCAGGATCTGGGGATGAATCTCACCAGGACCCATGGACGTACACACATTCAGGTTCCCAAGATGGTCTCGAACCTAATCCTCTTCTATAGTGGGTTTAGGGTTTTCATCCTCCCAGTCTCCACCTTTACCCTTCTTGGTCTGGTCAGAATGGCTGGAGTACTTGGAGTTGAAGGCTGAGGAAAGGAAGTCATTAAGAACCTCAGCCTGTTCTATATCTGGGGTAACCAGTTCTCCTGTTTTCTTCGAGAGAGGATCCACATTATCTCCAGCCTTCCTTTCACACATGGCATACCTATGGAAGCCTTTCTTGTTATCCTTAATTTCCCTGGCTAGCCTCAATTCCAACTGTACCTTAGCTTTTCTGACTGTGTCTCTAGCTTCTCTTACAGCTTCTCTGTACTTTTTCCAGTCCATATGTCCACCTTTCCACATCCTAAAGGCCTCTTTTTTACCTTGAGTTTCCTCAGCACTTTGTTGTTCATCCATCGAGGCCTTCTGGCATTTTTGCCTGATTTCCTCTGTGCCTGGATGCATCAGTCCTGAGCTTGGAGTAGTTGATACTTGAATATCAGCCAGCAGTCTTGGGCCCCTCTACCTCTGAGGACTTCATCCCAAGGGACTGTACCAAGAAGGTCCTTCAAGAGGCCAAATTCTGCTGTCCTGAAGTCCAGGACAGTGAGCTTGCTGTGTGCCTTCCTCACTGCCCTGAGGATCTCAAACTCCATCGCTACAGCCAAGGCTGCCTTGGAGTACCACGTTCCTCACCAGCTCCTCCCTGTTGGTGAGCACAAGGTCCAGCACAGCTCCTTTCCTTGTTGGTTCTCTCAAAGAGTTCTGAAACAAAGCAGTCCTGAAATTGAACTGGGGCTGGAGTAGATTTCTGTGCTTGTCAAGAAAGTTCATCCTTGATTTTTGCCCTTGGAACATCTTGTAGTGCAGTTTGGAATGCACTGTGTAGGATGCAGACTGTTTTGAATAACAAATCCTGAGGAAGACAACCTCTGGATATTTAATTCCCAGACTGCAAATTTGATTTTTTTCTATGTCTTTAAAGTTCTGAAAATGTATAATGATCTAACTGAACATCATGGAAAATTTGCAACTGTCACTGGCTGAAATTAATTTTTGATGTTCAGAAATATTCTGAACTATTTAATTTTCTTTCATGGATATTTGCTCTTTGCCTATATGGATTTAGTATAACAAGTTGCACTGCTCCTTTGATTTTTGTAATTTGTGTTTAGATGTATCTTTTAGAATAATAACATGGTTACTGATTTTTGTGGATTAGTGTTAAAAGTTGGTACTGGTGTTTATGGAGATTGCTGAGGTGTTTGGTCTTTATTTATTCAGTCAAAACTTTTGTTAGATATCTGTTTTACTAGTTTGTGACTTTGAATTCATCTCAGCTCTTCACTGTTCCAAGTTTGGAGGGAGGAAGGTTGGAATAATTTAAAGATAAAATCTTTAGGGGAATTTAGGGGAATCTTTAGGAGGTTAGGCTTTGTTTCTGGAACTAAGGTAATTCCATCTTATTAACTTGTTTGAACTAGCATACATAGAGCCAAGCCAAATACCTCCGCAGTCACAGCATGGCTTATCCACACCTGGAGAATTCCCTGTGCAGAACAGAAATTCACTCTTCTCCATTCAGGATTTTGATAGCCAGTTTTAGAGCCATATCACTACTGTATTACTTTGGCATTGTGCTAGTTCTCAGGAAATTAATTCCCAAGAGTTGTAACAGTGTAAAACTGGAGTAAACCTGCAAGAAAATTTTTCTTTGCTTCGAAAATCTAGTATGAATTTAGTATGCTTTTAATGTAAATCTTGCATGTTGGGGGATGCTACTTCTTCATTCCCTAGGAAATGCCGCAAGATTAAAAGTATTTTGCTTCAGATATTTTTCTCACTTTGCAACTCTTAAAAGAAAGGCAAGAAAAAAATTGAGAAAGTAGAGACTATTTTGGTCTCTGTGAAAGCCACATGAAATAGCTGACGGGAGATTCACAAGAAAACTATAGGTTTCAGCAGTCTTGATGGTGTCTCATTTCAGAACATTGATTCTTTTCTAAGGCTTTTCAGGCCTTTGAGTCATCCATGATTCCATCTCCAAAGCTTATACAGCAGCTCTTGGTCTCAACTTACTTTATGAGCAGGTGTATAATCCCCTTGTGTGATCACATATTCCCAGCCTAGGCTATTTTGTTTTGTTGCAAGACAAAATTTGGTACAAAGCAAATGCTTCTTTTACATGATATATTCAGGAAACTGAATTTAGAATGGTTGATCTTAAAATAATTATTATATGGGCATATGGTCTTTGGCAAACTTAGCAACTATCTTTGTGACTTATGAGAAGATTGTTAGCAAGTCCAACACCAAAGATATTTGACATATAGAATTTCCATACAAGTGTTTCTGTAGTGATTGCTGTGTATAAACAGATCACTGTCTGTCAGCCACTTTTATCTGATCCTGTACCTGTAGAAAAGACAATGATAGTGTATACCTGGTTTGGGTATTTTGCTTAAGTACCTGAAATGAAACTGATTCTTCAGATCATAGCTCTGCTTCATTCAAGAGTAGGCAAACCAGGTGGCTACCTATCCTGTTTCTTTGGAAATTTAAAGCCCAAGAAGGCAAGCCAAAGTAGTTTCCCACACCACTAAGAAACCCAAGTGATCTTCTGTTAAAATTGTCTTTTGACAGGATTGATGACTCAAATCTTGTAGCTTCTTTGTTCAGGAAGTTAACGGGAATGCAAATCAAAAATACTTCTTGCAGAAAGGAAACTAAAGCAAACACTGTTTAATGTTATTAAGCTCACAGCTTTCTCAGAAGGTGACATTTCAACAGAAGTATATTTATATATTTATGTACATGTTAAAGTGCAGGGGAGTAATTTTTAAAGTTTATGTTCTTTTGTGACACCTGAGAATTATCTAGGTATTCTGCCTTTCATCACTGTCTCTAGTTCAAAGCAGACATGTTGTATCTTCATTGTGTTTTAAGCAAGACCAAACAAATCTTTTACTAATGGCTTGTCACTGAAGAATAGAGAAATATATTTTTAATGTTCCAGGATTATAAATCTTGTTGTAAATACAATAACTTTCATTTTCTAGTCAGTTTTTGCTTCTTTATATTCTGTTAGGTGGGATGATTTTACTTAAATTTCAGCTTGAGTGGAAAATTCAGGAGTGAGATTACCACTGACCATCTTTAAGCAGTTATTAACAAATGGTGTATACTGCATAGATAAAATGAGGTATGGTTCTGCCCGAGGTGGATGGCAGTTGGTGAATTTAACAGCTCTATGCCAGATTACTCACCATGTTTGAATTTGCTGGAAGGCATAAATGCATTGCCAGTTTCTAAAATAGATGTTCTCTTATTTATAACCTTTTGAAAAGATTTCTGACAGGATTTAGAACAGATGGGTTTATAAAACAAGATATTTATCCCTATTTAGACCATTTCTGTAGTTATTCCACTCATTAGATGGATTTTCCAGATGAGCAAGTTAGTATTTTCTCACTTTGCATTCTGCTGTATTTCTTACGGCAGCTGAGCAGGGGAATGGCTGTTAAAATAAGCACTATAGTTGGGAAGAACCAAAAGTTTCATATAGTCTCACTGAAAGTAACACTGGCTCCCTTTTCAAAAGCAATTGCTATGCTGCTTTGAGACAGAGGATCTGAAGTTCAAGTAGACCTATGAAGATCTGTCTGATGTTTCAGTTACTTTTAATAATCATCCAAAATGTCATTCAGATGACAGAGTACTATTCAGTTTGCAAACTGATTTCAAATAAGTCCAAGTTAAAATACAGTTATTTGCATTTCAGTTGCTTTGCAGTAAGTCAAGTTTACTTAGTTTGTTGTGTCTCATCTTCCCAGAAAAAAAGCGACTTGCAGGAAATAGCTGGATACTTTTGCTACCTGGATAGAAATCAAGTATTTGGAATTAACTAAGGAAGTAAAGGGAGACCAACCTAGTTACAAAAACTTAATTTCCCTACTGTGTTGGAGAAGAGACAAACAGATAAGATACCTGCCATGAAAATTCCAAATTTCTTGTTAATTAAGCACAATCTATTCACATTCAAGTGCAGTGTGACTGTATGATGCATTTCTCTCTGCTCAGGGAAGTTTTCATGACGTACGTCAGCCTGGCATGACCTAATGGTTGATTAGGAGTGGTGCAGCATGAAACAATATAATGTGCTCTACTTTAAATAATGTTGCATTAGGTGTTTTGACTAGAAATTTCATTTCTCAGATGGTTCAGATAGGTAAGTGAGAAAGAATTCTCTATATTTTTCCTCATTCTGACTCTTGCACTGAAAGTCTGTATAGGACGAATGCTTTTATTTTTATTATGTTCAGGAACATCTCACCTTCATGTGAAACACTGAGGATTTATAAAATATCAGTAATGTCAATTGGTGTGTGACAGAAGAGATGAGATCATGCTTGGCACTATGGTGCCATCTTTCAGTGGCGGAAGTCTCAAATCTATATCAAAATGTGCTATATTGCTTTGTCTGCTACCACTTAAGAAATTTTTAGAAGAGGGTAAGCACACCAGTGGACTTTAGGGTTTTTGGATTCATTTCGTCCTTAAATGAAAGAATAAGACATCATTCTCATCATTTAAAAATAGGCAGATTCTTCACATTAAAGAGAAGAGGTTGCCACAGAATGAAATTCAGATTTCTTTGTATACCAGTAAGAGATTAAAATATGGAGCTGACTTGTTCTGATATTTTTTAGCCTTTTAAAGACTAGTCTAAAAATCTTGAAGTCCTTAGCATGTCTACCTTGGCAAATGTTCACTATTTGAATTTTAACTTGAATCCTGTAGTTTGAGATATCAGAGAAATACAGTATTTGCAATGTGTGGCTCTGCAAGTGGACGCTGAGCACATTAACCACCTAGTATCTAAAAGCTGGTCCTTTTTGAACTCAAATCTAGGCTTCATTTCCAGATCCTCCAAGTCTTCTTGGGTATGCCAGATAAGGGTCAGAATAGAAAAGCAGAAGATCTGATAGAGGTTTCTTCTTCAACAATAAGCATGGAAGATGGCAGTGTGTTTACTTGAAGTTTTAGCATGTCCTCCTGTGACATCCTTGCTCATTCTGCTATGGCCCCAAATGCCAGCTCTCATACTGTTTGTCTTAGAGAAAATTCAGTTACAGCAACTGCAGGAAGTGATCAAGCGCCCCATTTTTATTTTTTTTTACTTGAGGAACTCTAGCCTGGGAAAGTTTTAAGAAGTTTAATGCATAAATCTTTTTTAACTTTCCCGAAGCATGCTCAAATCAGTGAAAATTGTTTTTTTACTCCAGTGACTTCTGAGTATCTCTATAAGTCTTTGAAGATTAGTATATAAAAAAGTCTTTTGATGTGTTGCTCTCCCCAAACTTTTCCTTCCTTTTTCAAAAAAGGAGAAATAGCTTACTTTTTCTTCAAGAGGAACGTGGAAATCAATACATTAATCCATTTGCTTTTTGCTCTATCTTATTTGCTCAATTGCTGCCAACCATATTACAGTTTGGATATGATCTCAGTGTTAGTCAAGTGCAAGACTACTGTATGCCCCATTCCTTGAATCCTGGCATTGCCAGTCAGAATAAATAGTCTTTTTTCTTCCTTGCTCCTTTTCCTGTTTCCTTTTAACAGTGGCCTAAATTGTGCAGAGTATCTCCTCTCAGTCTTATTTATTCTCAAGGATAAATAAACCAGGAATTTGTCATCTTTCTCACTAGAGATGTAGCTTATTAGTCCAGCTAGACTCTTTTCTCATCATCTCCATAGCTCTTCACTTCAGCATGTGAATTCATGGTTTTTTGAAGGAGATAACCAGATTATCTTCATTATTTTAATGAAATCTTGCTATATCAGCAGGATACAGTAACATATTAAACATATTACTAGCAAACCCTCTTGCTATCTCCCATGAAAAAAAGGAATCAAGGCAGATTACATGTCCTTTTGTTGGAATGATTTGTTTTGTTTGGTAAGCTCACAGAAGGTAGAGTAGCACAAAGCCATCCCCTAATGGTACAGTTTGCACAAGCAAGCAGGCTAAAGAGTTAAGATTTTAGGAGAGCACATCTTTTCTATCTGATCTGAAAGAAAGGTATATCCTGAATCTCAGACACTTGAGGAAAAATAAAAAAAATTAAAAACACTGTCTAAAGTAAAGGCAGTCCTGAGTAAAGGAAGTTATTGCACAGACAAAATCTGTGCTCCCTCTCTTTATATGCATCAAAACTAGAGTGGATTTTCCAGCAGCATCTGTAAGGTTCAGGGACTACTCAAAAGAGATGATTAAACAAGATATAATAAAATAGGGGTGCATGACAAAATGAGACCAGACTATAGTCTAATGCTGACATGAAATTAAAACCAGACAGATCAGAAAAAGTGCTGTTGCTGAACTCAGAGCACTGGAAATGGAAATGAGGGAGCAGAAAGCAGATGTCTTTCTTTTCTGCTGTGTAGGTGACAGAGTTGAATTTTCTTATAGTTATTCTCAGAATTTTGTTTTATTTACATTAGTCCTAGGGAAGAATGAAGAGCAAATATTTTTTTTTCTACCATGCAGATTTATCCCATTTCACTCATTTAAGTCATCCAGGGATAAAAGAGAGATTCTGTGTGTCAAAATATATAGGACAGTTAGAGTTTTTTATTTATCGATTCTCTAGACTTCTTTCACCTCTTGCAAAGAAAGAAAAAAAAATGCTTATGCTTCCATGCTTTAAGAGATTATCTGCTTCAGTGTTTCAGAGCAACTGAAGGATAAAAATGATGTTATATGTGAAATTCAGAACCTGAATTTAAATTGGAAATTAGAACAATTAGTATGAAGAAAGGTTTACTATTCTCAAATGGTTGAAGTGTGGTCTTGTAACACAGTTGTGGTTTTATATGGTTCATGTGAAAACAACAAGCAAAACAAAACAAAAGGAATTTCTCACTTTCCATGAAATAAGAGCAGCATGAAAGACACCTAGAGCAGAACTGGTCCTGGCAATAAACTTGCTGAGACCTCACTTCCCCCTGTTCTTTACCTCTTGCTCTGATTCTTCTTCCCCAGTGCTTCCTTTCATTCAACCTGCAAAAAGTTCTCCCCAGTTGCCCCCTGTGCTTCTAATTTTGTGTATTTGACCTGTTATTGCAGGATATGTGAGAACTGATTTTGAAGCAGTGTCAATGTTAAAGATGGTATCCAAGCTATGGATTACTGATACTCCACTTGGTTATGGGAAGCTGCTTTTCAGAAAACTTTAAACTAAGCACCTGCTTTGCCACCTCCACCCATGCAATTTCAAAATAATATCACAGGTCTAGAAAAGAGCTTCATGAATCATTTGTTATCCCCACAACCTAACCATTGCTCATTTTGTTGGCAGAACCATTCATCTGAAGAAGAAATTATGAAAGAAAGAGAACACTATAAATGAATGATCAAAATGATACAGTTAAAGAAAAAAAGCAAAATGCCCACAAAATGAGATCTATATACTTGTTCCAAAGGCCACTGCACTCATACAGCCTAGGGAATAGTTATAGATTCCTATGTTAACATGATAGTCATGGCAGATTGAAAAAAAAGGAACCTCATTTTCTAGGTAACTCATGTGCTAAAAAGTTACTGCCTTCACTGTGTGTGAACACACCTAATCAGTGGAGCTCACTTAAATTGAGAAATCTTTTCACTTTAAAGAGAATGATCATCCTTAACTTCCATTAGTTTATCCCTCATAAGAAAGATCTGAATTAGTAATAGACCTAAGCTGTCATCCTCTCAGTCTTCTGTAATGGCTCCTGTGTCAGAGGCTACACCCTTGATTTATCATCAGTCATAGCTAATAGTGAACTAATAACTTTGTGTCCTGACAACCACACATCACTTTCAGTACGCTGTAAGAACATCTGAACTTCTGAGGGGAAAACTGCTGAATCAGCCCAGGTTTCTAGTGTTTTGAGACTTCACATACTTTTTGTTTTATTCCATTTACTCCACCAGCGATAGTAGCCTTGCAAAACATTTTTGAAAACTTCTAGAGTTTTGTATCTGCACTTTCTGGCAGCTAATGCCATGCTAAAGGCAAATGTTGTTACAAGGTGTATAAGTATGATCTTACAGGGTTTTTCTACATTTGTATAACAAAAGTGTCTAAAATTCCAATACCTGCCAGACCTTCCAGACAAATTTGACCTATGACACACAAAGGTAGAGGATCATTATTTCCTTTGAAGAACTCCTGTACTGCCTTCAACTGTCATTTAAGCTGGTATCAGGAACCAGCAGATGAGTAGTCCTACTCCATAGATGATATCAAGGGTTGCCTGGAGCTCTGGAGGCTTCTCCTATCCTTTGTGTAAATGTCTTAGAGGCAGCTCTTGATCTGTGTTTGGTAAGAGTGGAACTGAGTTCGGTCTTTTAAAATACCCAGCTGAAGTGGCCACATGAATATCGTCACTGCTGAAAGGATTTGAGAGGAGCATGGAGATACCAGCTTCAAGTCTTTATGGGCTTTGTAAAAGAAGATTGTGATGTTGATGGGATTTCAGAAGTCAAAAAACAATTTGGTGAAGGTGACATTATCTTATCACCCTAATTGACTCTCATACCTCCAGACAGAGCTACTCAGTATTGTACCAGATGTAACCTTGATTGTTCAAATGAAATTAATTTATTGCTGCAAATGTACAGTGCTGAAAAAGATTGTAGATGAGAATCTCAGGTTGGTCTGCTGTCTCTTCCCTGCTGAAAGCAGAATTAAGTATTACAGAATCTTGATGCTTTACCAGCCAGTGTGTTTCTACTTGTTCCTCAAAGTTTTTTCCTTTACCATTATCTGAGTTTTGCTTAGAATATTTACAAGTCAGCATCTTTCCCCTTGCCCCCTTTGAACCAGTCATAGAAATATATTTGTGGATAATAAACAATACCAGTTTAAAATGAAGCACTCATCCTTTATCGCTTTGGTTTGCTTAAATAATCATCTCGCTGAAGTTCATATGTAGTTCACTATCAATTGAAATTATTTGTAATTAATGGTTGTCAAATCTGTAATTTAAGCCCTTGGAATTTGTTGCTGTCAGTCTTTTCCTATAATATATTATTTTTTCAATGGGTTTGATCCAAAGACGACAGAAGCCAATAGGAGAATTTCTACCAGCCTCACTGAGGTTTGAATAAAGTGTTATATTCTGTGGCAGAATCTTAGAATTGTTTAGGCTTGAAAAGACCTTTAAGATCATCTACACATCTTTTAAATACCTCCACAGGTGGTGTCTCCACCACTTCCCTGCTCAGCCTGTTCCAGTGCTCACCAATCCTTTCGGTGAAGAAATTTTTCCTAAAGTCCAATCTAAACTTCCCGTGGTGCAACCTGAGGCCATTTCCGCTTGTTCTATCACTGGTTGCCTGAGATATGAGGCCAATGCCCACCTGTGTACAGTCTTCTTTCAGGTAGTTGTAGAGAGTGATAAGGTCACCCCTGATCCTCTTTTTCTCCAGGCTAAAAAACCCCAGCTCCCTCAACCCCTCCTCATCAGACTTGCGCTCCAGACATTTCACCAGCTGTTGCCCTTCTGTGGACATAGTCCAGTACCTCAATGTCTTTCTTGTCATGAGGGACCTAAAACTGAACGCAGAATTCAAGGTGCAGCCTCACTAGTGCTGAGTGCACGGGGATGATCACTGCTCTGGTCCTGCTGGCCCCACTATTACTGATAAAAGCCTGGATGTCAATGGCCTTCTTGGCCACCTGGGCACACTGCTGGCTCATGACCAGCCCTCCCAGGTCCTTTTCTACTGGCCAGATTTCCAGTCACTCTTCCCCAAACAGTAGTGCTGCAGGGAGTTGTTGTGACTCAAGTGCAAGACTTGGAACTTGGCCTTGGTGGACCTCATACAACTGGCCTTGGCACATTGATCCAGCCTGTTGCAGAAACAATACTGGAGTAAAACTTGCTTCAATATGTACTTTCAAATCAGCCATATAATATATAAGCCCATGGCACCTGGGCTGGGGAAGATACTGTGAGTCAGTTATGATAATAAAATCCCCTTAGGATCTTTGGATTTAATGTGAACCACAATTCACAAGGTCATCTGATAAAATTGTCACTGGAAGATGTTGCTAGTACTTGATATGGGATCAATGTACTTTTTGCTATGAATTCACATTTTTATACAGGAATTTCCCCCTTCCCTTCTGAGTCTTCTGCTACATTTCTTATCAGACGACATAACCAGAGTTCACCTAGGAATGATGAACTCATTGTCTCAGTTAAGTTTCTCTACATCAGCCCCTTTATCAGCTCCTGTTGACTCAGTGTAATCTTTAGTATTCAGTAAGAAAGTAACTGCTAACTACTAAGATTGGAGAATAGTTGAGAAATCCCTTTGAAATAATTTGCAGTATTTGTTTCCTCTTTTTTTTCCCTAGTTCTTTAACATTGGAGCAGTGGCTACCTTCACATACATTTATTAATAGAATAAACAATCCATTCAGTCATGCATAAACCAACGTC
>NW_008652220.1:0-30981 GCF_000695815.1 Acanthisitta chloris | reverse complement strand
TAATGCTCACTACTGCTCAAGCTTTTCTATCTCCATTTTAATTCTTGCAGTTGAATACTGTTCTGTGCTGTAAAAACAGTTCTGAACATGATGTGATTAACCTAAGGGTCCCCCCATCCCCTCATCTCAAACCCCCTCATACATGGCCTATGCTTTCTATTCATGTTCAACCGTCTGATTTCCGTATCATCCCGCTCAGCCTCACAAGCAGCTATTAGCATAACAGAGCTTTAGTGTGACATTGATTGAAGCCAACGCTTGCTGAATGCAGTATCAAAGCATAATTTGCCAGAAATCAAATCTAATTTACTGCGTACTATTTAAATTTCAAAAAACCCCCCAAAGTTTCGGTAGAGATATACTAGGTCTGTAGTCTTACTTGTTATTTTTTTTCCCCTATTTTTGGCCACTCCTCTGTAATCCAAGCGATATATTTCATTTTAGAGCCATTGCCTTTGACTTTCAAATGTCAGTTAGACAAGTGTTTCCACTCTGTTCATTCCAATCCAGTAAAAGTTACATCCAAAGCAATAAAAGGTAAAGTCTGATAGGAACAACATTCTGTTTGCTGCTTCGTAACAGTTTTATAAACAGATTCTTCTAATGACCATAACGTTTAGCCTGAATTAAGCATTAAAGTGCCACATAACTTTAACAGCTGAAGCATATCAAGCCTGCTGTTATTTCTCTAACTGTACCTTTTCAGAATGTATTAAAACTTCATCCAGTTTGAGAGCAGCAATAATGACTTGGATAAATTTTGTCCAGTGTTCCACTGAAGCTCTGCTTTGAGCAAGTCACGATCTCAGTTAACCTTTCTGCAAAATGAAAGTAATAATATTTACTCATCTTTATAAACGGCATCTATATAAAAACATAATGAACTCTCTTTTTAGGAAAACTGAAGAGCCCAAGTGCTTATTCTATCAAAGAAGCCTTGCTGTCTGTGAGCAGGGTCACATTGCATTCTCTGGGGATAATGGCAGTCTTAGTGTTTTGGTAGTTACACTTGAAAAATTACTCCTGCAATTAACTGTTACTTTCAGTTTTCAAATTGCATTATTCAACTAGAATTTGACAGATAAAACTGATATGGTGAAAACATTGTTTAAATTCTGTGAACAATGTTATTTTTATTGGAGGCTGTCTATAAACAGAGCTATAGCTGAATATGACAACAAACTATAACAAAATGAGGGTTTCCTTCATTATAGCGCTCCATCTTTGAATAAATTAATAAAAAAAATCCCCACATACTAGGTTTTATTTTTCCAAAATTATGTTTCTCATGATCTTTAAAATTACAGTATTAACTAGTTTGGCTGAAGAAATTGGTTTTGTGCTCTAATATAATATAGCTAAAACCTGTGAT
This sequence comes from Acanthisitta chloris, assembly GCF_000695815.1. Classification (NCBI taxonomy): domain Eukaryota; kingdom Metazoa; phylum Chordata; class Aves; order Passeriformes; family Acanthisittidae; genus Acanthisitta; species Acanthisitta chloris. The sequence continues at coordinate 29,609 of NW_008652220.1, read as the reverse complement.
TCATTTGTTTATTTTTATAGTGAGTTTCCAGGAATTATGGCTGCAGACAAAAGCTAGAAAATATATCCTTACATAACTATGCAACATTGTTTGCTGAACTCTTTAGAAATTTTATCCTAATAGGTATGAGGCCACAGATGATCTGTTCATCTAGTATGGTAAATACTGAACAGGACTTGGTGTGTGGCAGGGAGAGAATGGAGTGACAGGGTCAGTTCATATCTGAGCTACAGACATATTTCTTGTCTGTTTTTGGAAAAAGAAAGAAAAATATCCTTTTCCTGCTCTTAGGAAAGTGAGAGATGTTCAAAGTTAGGGATAGGTCAGAAACTGGGTAGAAACTATGATGTGTATCTCTCATTGTTTCTTGACTGCTGAATTACCTTAATTTGATCCTTGGAAGCAGCAACAAATTCGGTTGTGTTATATCTGCTCAGAGCTTTGAATTATTGTTTTACAGCACAGCCTTGTATGTGTGACAGTGTTTCAGATGAACCCTTAAACTTGCCTACCTTGCATTTACTCAGTTACATAGAAATGCCATGCCCCTCTTGCTCCTGATGAGCTGTCTCAGAGTACTGTCTGTTTAACATACCCCCAGTGCTCCAAGCATGCCAATGAAGTGATCTTAGGCATCCATCATACTTAGGTTTGATCTATGGGGTGGTCTCCTGACACCAGGTTTTAGTGTCACAATAGAAAGATTGTGGTCTTGAGGCCACCCATAATGCAGCATAGACATGGGACTCATGTATAACACCTGAAGAAGTTAGAGGTTTTCTTCTCTCTGTTGTGCCTGAGGTTGCTATTGATTCTATATTAATATTCTGGGCAATGAGCTCCTATAGCTGAGCAGCAAACACTGGGCTAATTCAGTGACTTCTATTAAGTGAGTGGTCAGAACCTTAGAGATACTTTAGTGTAAGCTATGCTTATAGGAAGGGAGGTTTCTAATTCACAGCTCAAAGGTCTTTCTTTCCCTTCACATATGGTTGACTGAACAAACACACATGCTGATTACCACATTGCTGTTTTCTGACACCTGTAGGGGTTGCGTGCAAATATGCTAGGTAAAACAAAGGGAGGGAAAAACAAGTACCTCACTACAGTGCAGCACTTTAGGAGTAGTATAGCATCAGAGTACCTCACTACAGTGCAGCACTTTAGTATAGCATCAATTCAGTTTCTCAAGTATGTTTAGCAACATCTATTCTCTTATGGAAACCTCAAAATATATGGATATAAACAGGCAGCAGCAGAGCACCTAGCCCTTTGTCCCTGCCTGTTCAGAAGACTTACCACATGCTGAGGCCTGGAGAAGAGGTGGACACTTGCTTCCAGAGAGGCTAAAACATGTGTTTGGGAGTGTGAGGTGGAAGAAATACCCTCTGCCTTCTAAACTGGTGGTGATTCGTGTTTATTAAGTGCTTTACAGTTCTTGTTTTAAGAGTGTGTTATACCAGCACTATTCAGCTGATGCTCTTTAGACTCCTGCTGATCTCTAAAACCCTGGGAAGCACCTCATGAGATAACTGTAAAGTGTGTTTCAGAAAAATCAGATCTGCTTACATTTCTATGCAGTTAGCAGATTTGCGTCTGTGCTGTCAGCAGGTGTAATCGGAAGCTGGATCTTGATTGCTCTTCGTGCCTAATTAAATAGTTTGTAATTATAATGGTGAAAATATGGTTTTCTAAAACACTTAAATTCTGTTTACCTAAAAGCTTAGTGTTCCTAAACCATCCCTCTGCACAACCACCAAACCAATAGTGGATTAGAAGAAAATGAAGGTGAGGTGGATATTTTATTTTTTTTTACTGTTTTGTCCCCTTCTTCATGCAGCCTGCCCCAAGAGTGAGTTAGTCTTGGGATAAGGATATTTGGAGATACAGCTTACAATTTTAAAATATACAGAATAGTACAAATGCAGAACCAAGACTGGAGGGTTTTCATGTCATGCATAGAAAAGTCATTTGCTTTACTACTACATCATGCTTAACGTAGTCATTGAGGTCAAGTTTTTTCTCTCAGTCCTCTTAACACTGCTTCTTCCCCACTCTCTTTCTACACATTAACACCTTTCCTCTACCTTCTCATTCCCACCAAGCACTGACTATTCTCCATCAGTACCCCTGGACAAGTCCTTACTCTTAGAAATTGTTCCTTTCTGACTGTGCTTCCTAGTCCCCTATGAACATGTGTAAGCCAACATTTGCAAACACAGCCAGTCCTGGTTCTTCTTTCTTGTTTTAATTCCAATCTCCTTTTTTTCTTTTCCTTGTTTCTTGCTGATCTTCTGGAATAACTATTCCTTCTTGCTCACCACTCACTGCTGCCCATTGACTCTTCAACTTTTTCTTCTTTCTTATCTTTATACAAACTGAAATCTGGATTTCCCAAGTTTGTGTTGTTTTATTCTTTTTACAAGTCCTCCTTCCCACTTCATTCTTGACCATGCTCCTTCTAAGAGAAGTGAGGGAGCCCTTGACCTTCTGCTCTTCTGCTGTCATCCAGATTTTCCTCTCCTTTCTCAATCATGTTTAAAGTCTAGAGGGACAGAATGAGGAAGGCAGTCTGAACATCCTAATTCATACCTTGCAATACATGCTAGCTCCAGCACAACAGCAAGCTCTGCCAAGTGTAAGAGGGTATGAGAGTGCTAATAGCTTCCCAGACCAAAGGCAGAATGTATCCAGAGCCAGCAATATAAACACCTGACTGCTCCTTAGCATTTACTGTCATCTGAATTTGCTCTAGCATGTACGGTTGTAATGTTTCTTTGCTTTATTTTTAGTTGGTTTTGTTCTTTTTAAAATAACTGGAGATGTCACATACTGCTGCTCTTTTTGTCGCTGTTGTTGTTTCTGTTTATATATTAATTCTGTCTCTACTAATTAATGTTTCTGGTGTCATGTCCTCTGACATAAAACAAATCTCCATAATGTTGTCTCTTTCCTTCAAAATTCCCCCATCTCCCCCTTGCAAAATATCCTAAACTTACACCATGATTTTTCTTACATTGTAGCTCCCCCACAGTTTGTGGTGAGACCACGAGACCAGATTGTAGCCCAGGGTCGAACAGTGACTTTTCCTTGTGAAACTAAAGGAAATCCCCAGCCAGCTGTTTTCTGGCAAAAAGAAGGAAGTCAGGTAAGTTGCAAGCACCCCGTAAGTCTTTCAAGCCTTTCTAAATAGTTATATTAAATTTGAAAGAAAATTATTTACATTACCTTTCACAGACTCTTTTAATCGTTCACTGGCATTCTTTCACTGGCATTTGTCTTTTTAAACTATCACTATTCTCTACTGAAATTTTTGTTGCTGTTTTTTAAAAATATTAGTATTGTGAAGAACACAAAAGGGCATTTAAGTTGTTGAAACTTGTGCTAGGTGCTGTATAGATGTATAGAAAGCAACAGTATATATTATAAAGGCTTTTCATTCTGAAGCCCCCAACAAACAGGTGGGTGAGACAGGCACAGTAGATAAAAAAAGGTATGACTTAATTTTTAACTAATCAGAATCAGTAATTACAGTTCACAACCTGTCTAGACATGATCAAGCAGATATGTATCTAGCAAGCTGATTTGCATTGGCATATTCTCTTAGTGCATACAGATACAGGTTTTGAACATGCAGATGCTTTCTTCAATAAAACCGTCTCAGGAAATTTCCAAATCTGGTTTTGGAAATATTTCCCTGATCTTTTTTGAAGGCAGAATTTGTGATGTAGCAACCAATGTTGGCATCAGCAAATACTAAATTCTATAGCTTAGTATTTGACTGTCATTCCATAGCATTTCTTTGCTGCTGTTGCTGTGTTGTCATGCTGTTACAGCAGAAGTCAGGCCTTCTCACTTTTAGTGTGCAGTTCCTGTTAGTATGTTAAATTTGAACACTGAAAACTATGTGCTGTGTTCTCTTTTGCACCTGACAAAAGATAAAAAGGGGCAAATGAATGCCCAAGAACAGTTCCTTCTGCTTCTCCCTGATGAAGCCCATCATGGCTACATCCATCTGCATATCTGTACAATATACCCTTCTCAGAGCCCTGTACTACTTTCCCCCGCATGGCAGAACACGAGTTAACTCAAATATCCACACTGCTGTGCAGTGCAGATGTGATTTTTGTCAGATCTGGAGGCATTGTGTGCACCAGCTCAGTTAAAACGTGAGGTAAGAGCTGAACCACCAATCTCTTGCTCTGCCCCACTTGCTTCTGCTTCACCTTCTCATGAAATCAGAAAACTGGTCCACAATGCCAGGACCAGGCTGACAGCATTTTGTGGTCTGCTGTCTTTGTGGCTTGCAAAGATACAACATTTTATGTATGTAAGCTTGTCTGAGTGTTAGCTTAATCTTCAGTGTGTATCTTTCAGTGTAATATTTAGAGAAATTTAGATTTAGCCACCATGGATCACATCCTGGAAAAGCACAGTATTGTCTCACTACGGTGACAGTTGTTCCAAGGGGAAAGTAGGATAGCATAGTGAAATTAAAGTAAGAAGTACTGATGTGCTAGCAAACATTTAAACCCCATTACCATTAAACATGGTAATGTTTATGTAAAGTGAGCTTATAGTGTCACACTTGAATCTAATAAAGTGGACATTCATCATGCTGTAATAAAGAGAAGAGCTTCTAATTAAAGTAGGACATCATTTGCAGGATTAAAGTCATTTAGCGTAATTGAAAAGTGTTAATACTCTATTTTATCCTCTTCCATTGGTATCACTTCAAGGGTAAAAACATTTTAAGGTGAAAATGCATCTTGTGTCTTTAATTGAATGTTATTACCTACTGATTGTACCATGTTGAAGCTGCTTAATTACAAACCTGGAAAATTAATTACCATATTGAGAACCAGATCCCTGAGGGTTAGAATAGTCTTTTTTGGCAAATAAATGCAACACAAAAATTGATACCTACATGGTTTATAATCAAACCTTGAAACATGGCTCAATGTGATTTACAACACCCTCATGTTAATCTTAATTGATCGTCAGTGAAGTAACACAGGTTAGTGTTACTTGCCAGATTTTGCAGTGGGATGCCATAGAGTAGGTGAATTTCCATATACTGGATATCATCACATAGATGGTATTTTTGCCCAGTTGCATGACTTTTCACCTTTGCATGCCCAGCTATAAGTTGTTGCTTGTCTTTACAATGCTTGCTTCTGCTTTTGCTGGGGGAGCTGTTTGCAGCACCACTTTTACTGTTCGAAGTAATGTTATATGGTCATGTTAGCCCACTCTAGTAATTGCAGGGCATTTTTCATTTCTTGATGCATTTCTCGATCCTGTGTTTTTGAGCACAGCCAGCTGGAAGGGAGGGGAGCTGTTCCCTCCTGAGTAATTTTTTGTGCCAGCTTGTGCATAAACAGCTGGCTCTTTGTACTTGGTAGCTTTTTCCCCAGAGCCCAACAGCCACCCTCCAATGAAATGCACCAGGGCAGGGCATGTGTGTTAAATTCTTCCTTGAGATAAATTCTGTGGTACCTTAACAGGGATGGCTCTGGTCCCCCTGTTTGCAACCCAGCATGCCACCATTGTGCTCACATGGGTAACCTGGCAGCTAATTAAAACCAGTGAAATTTTTAAAAGCATTTTAAAAGGGTTTATAGTGTAATTTAGGACAAGTTATAATTCATAGTTATCTGGTCTTTGAAGGAAGGAGTCATGAGAATGGTGAACTCCTCCTGATGTGTGGTATGTTCACTGGGACATGATACCTCTCCAGAACAGAGAAGTCCATACTGAAGCTAAAAAGAAGGGTAGCCTTTGTAATGCAGTGATGAAGAGGATCCTGGATCATTTTTCTCTTAAGAATTAGGAGCTTGATCATTGCACTGTCTTTTACATTGTGTTTAATTTTACACTTGGCATAATAGAGTCAAGATCAGCCATATCAAAATTTTCTGCTTTCTCATAGAATTTAGTGAAGACTGCATGATATTTGCATTCAGTGTGTATCTGTGCCAGGCAGAAGTTACTCTGAAAATTTCAAGGCAGTTCAGAAAACAGGGCAATTATTTGAGACCCACTTGGTCCCATAGGCTGAAATTGTTTCAGAATTTTCACACTTTTTTTCCTATTGGATCTGACATGTTTGCTGGGTCCATATTGATTTTTGAGGAAAATTTGCTGTTATAAATTTCTCGAACACAGAGAAAGGGTCTAAGGGAAAAGACTCACCCTAGGGCGACAAGTAACCTAGTCGATTAATACAATTATACAGATACTTGGAGTGTTGGATCTTTTTCAAAGCATATCTCCTTCCTTTTGCTGCCAAAATCATAGACATAAAGGTGTGAGCTTCACTTAAAAGCAGAATTTGTTTCTCATTTGAATTCTTACCTGTTTCTTAAGCAGTTTGTTGCTTAGCAGTTCTAAATCATTTTTGGAAACCATTAAGGTCTGCTTCAGAAGAAGCAGATCTGCAGAAAATTCATTTAATACACTTGTCTACACTTTTAGATTCTATTTTTAGCCCATATAGACAAGCTTAAAAGTTACTAGGGAGCTGTCATTAGAAAGCACAGCAGAGCTATAAAGAGCTGCAGTAATGACTGAAAGCTTATCACAGCACGATAACTGTTTTAGGGTATTCCTGATGCAAACTACTGTATTTTTCATAGAGGCTTCTTGAGTTGACATAAAAACCAGACACTATTTTACCGGAATTACTGTTGTTTAATTGTTGTTTAAGCTGTTCTCCTTTCTGTCTCATTGGGCAATGCTACTGACCTTTCTCTTCACATTGCCTTCTTTTCCTGTGCTTATTCACAAGAGCTGTGCCAGATGGTATAACATTTCCCTTGAAAACATAGCCCTCACTACTGAAACCTTTTCAGTTCTGTAGTATTGATTCATTCAGTCCTTCATCATATGCAATGACTACTACAACTATTCCAATTATTTTTATTGACGTCTCTCTTTTCTCCAATCTAGCCCAAAGGCAAAAGCTAATCTCCCTATTTTGTGCTAACTGGTGTCTTATCCTACATGAAATTATTTTTTCACTCTGATGATTTCCACATCAGATTAATACCCTTTCTCTTCACCCTCAAGGCTCCATGGTGCATTTTTCCTTTGGTATATCTCAGTTTTAATTTCCTTTTACTTCTTTAAGCTCTCATGCTCAGCCAGCTTCTGCTACTTTATGACCTGCTAGTATCTTTGTGCTAACTGGTGTCTTATCCTACATGAAATTATTTTTTCACTCTGATGATTTCCACATCAGATTAATACCCTTTCTCTTCACCCTCAAGGCTCCATGGTGCATTTTTCCTTTGGTATATCTCAGTTTTAATTTCCTTTTACTTCTTTAAGCTCTCATGCTCAGCCAGCTTCTGCTACTTTATGACCTGCTAGTATCTTCCTCCCAGCTTTTGTGTCACACTTCTTTCTTCCTCCTTTGCCCAGAACGTATTCACAGCCAAACAATAGTTCTATCTCTCCAGGATTCAATTCTTTTTGCTAGTTTTCTAATGGTTGCTGTAGTGTTTTGTCCTCTTGGTTTGATAGCCAACTAAGTATATTATTACAATTACATTCAGAATGAAGATGAATGTGTCACAAATATAAATCACTCAAGTGTGATTGTTGAAAAATGTCTCCTTGCCTACACCTCCAGCCAGAACACAGCACTGTGTGCTGGCAAAGGGCTGTTTCTAATTTAAACTGCAAGTTGCCCAAGGCAGGGAAAGCTAGCTCTGTGTGTTCATAAAGTCATAACCACACTTACTTTTTCTTCTCGTTTATTTATAGTACTTTTAAGGAAAAATCATTGTCTCTCTAGCTCAGGGAAATGTAGTGCTTTTATGTTTTTAATTGATGTGAGATGAATTGTCTTTGCAGAATCTACTCTTCCCAAACCAGCCTCTCCAGCCCAACAGCAGATACTTAGTGTCACCGACCGGAGACCTCACCATTACCAACATCCAGAGGTCTGACGCAGGCTACTACATTTGTCAAGCACTGACGGTTGCTGGAAGCATTTTAGCAAAGGCTCAGCTGGAGGTTACTGATGGTGAGCTATTAGAAATACCTATTGTTATTTCCTGTCAAAAGTATTTTAAAAGCAGTGTAAATAAAGGCATACGAGATCACATAATTCATACAAGTAAATGGACAATTTTCTATAGAAAATAAAATGAAAAATGATCTCTGGAATTGTCTGTGGAATCAAAAAGGCATCAAAGTCTAGTTTTTTTCAAATTTTTGAGTTTGAAATTTATCATATATTGACATTTACCTTACTCCATCTACAAACATGAATCTTTTTCATATGTCAGGAATTCTGTTGATATCCTCCTTCATCCTATCATGGATAGCAGGCAGTTTGCATCCTTTAATGTTAGTGAAGAAAACAGCAGAATTCCTCTTATACTAGAAGATGGTGGCATTCCCTGGCATCATTATTCCTTATCTTAGCTGACACATTAAATATCTCCTGACAGACTTTGATGAATTTTTGCCATTAAAACTGTTGTTATATGCAGAGGTCTACTTTTACTGTTCCCTTAGAGACCTGCCTGCACCATGAAAGTTTGAAAAGATGTCTAATTTTGAATAATCTGCCTTTTCACAAGAGCATATTCATCACAAGTGACAGGTAGAGAGGTTCAGACTCATGTTATAGAGGTTTGAGCATTAATTTGATGCTTTTTCTTTGTTTTCCAAAAGCTGCCTATATTTTTATGACAAGGAGAGATAATTTCTGCCTTATCTTTGCATCTTTTCAAGCACATTGCTTTTCTGTAGTTTCTGGAGATTAAAGGCTTAGCTTCGCTCTGCAGTCTCTTTAAGTCCTTCCTCTCATGGTCTGTGACAAAATGATGCATTTTCATTCAATTCAAATTTAAATGTAGATTAAAAGGTCATTTAAAATTAATGGAAAGGCAGTATTTTTTAGTATCTGTCCATAGTGCTGCCTGATTCAGGGCCATGACTGTGATTGGGATAATAGAATACACAAACATTGGCTAAGAGGACACTGAGCTGTTAATTGTTGCACCTGCTGATGCTGTACAGATTTACAGCAACAGGCACTGTGTGGATCAAATCAGGTTCAAGGATACTAGTGATGAGAAGTTCTTCCTTTGGACAAGCAAAGGCCTGTGGTCCATCTCTATCTATTTCTTGTGTGGGGAAGAAAATAAGTCCTAATTGATCTCTATGGAATTTTCATTAGTTTATTTAACAAGCCAACAGAAAGTGTCCCTGCTAAAATGCAAACTCATCTACAGCTAATTTTGATTAAAGGCAATGTGCATTCCACATTGCTAGAGAAAGCATTAGCTGGTGGCTCTGCTGATCAAGGAATGCAAAGCCTGCGTTCTTCAAATGCTTTCCAGAACCTGCTGTCAGCATGCTCATTATGAAATAATCCAAGATTGCTTTATAGAAATGCCATTTTTTCCCTGAGTCAAAGGGCAGGCGAGGTCAGAAAAAAGCGCCAGAACAACATTGTGGAACTGAGATTATATAAATAAATGTACCATTAGATCACAGATACCTTTTTAATTGCTTCTAGTTAGGAAGTTAGCCATAAATGTTGAAAAAATCTGGTTTGGTTGATGCTGAGCAGAAGTTATAGAAGGTAATGATTTTTATCAGTAGGGAAATCTAATGTAATGATTTAAAGAATATAATAAAAGATAAACACTGTGCATGCTAGCTATATACTTAAGCACTGGTGTTCTAGTTTTGGCTGGTGGTTTCAGTTTTACTTCATAGCCCAGAATTTTTCTGTTTGGTTAATGATTTAATAATAGTGGCGAGCCATCTTTTTCATTTTGAACACATTTTTGTTTGATCCAGAGTAATTTAGATCCAATTGAAGTTCCAATACAGAATGAAAACATGTCATGTGCAGAAAAACAAGTGCTTAATTATACCATATATAGCAGTGTTTCAGTTGTTACATTTTTGCTCTTACAAGTCTTTACTGGAAATATTTTTAACTCAAGTGTTCACATGAGAAGAGATTACTAGCTGTGATAAAATGTGCTGAGTTGAGTGATAATTTTGCTGATTATGGACTGTACTAAGAGCCTTCAGTGTATTTGAAATTCAAATCTTGTGTTTTCTTGAAAGGCTATCTTGTAATTCACTGTCTTACACACATCTGGAAAGGCAAAATCATTTTAAAAATTGAACAATCTTAGCAATCCTTTCAAACACAAGAACCAAATATGCAGCTCACAATCTTAAAATGACAGATCATGCACATAAATCAAATGCTTCCATCTATGTCTGTGCTCAACATAAAAGAAATAGTTTACAATTAGTATTTTATTGCATAAATTTATCCACCATGCACAGAATATTTTGGAGAAGATCTTAGTTTCTCCTTAGTTAGTAATTATTAACATTTTTAATAAAAATTTTGGCCAGTGCATGCTCAGCTGTAGGATCAACCTACTCTACTTGGTCCAAGTTTACCCAGCAGTTGCTGTTTAGGGTGAGTATTGGGAGGGAGAAACAAGGTTAACCTCCCACCATGGATTTTTCTGGCAACATAAGAATGAACTGGTTTAGGATATTAATTAAAAAGATTGTATTCCTGGGCTTTTGAATGAAAGCAAAAAGGATATATCTATAAGGATAATTCAGAACAGGTTTAAAAAAGTAAGAGGAGGAGTTGGCAGCATGTCTCAACAGCTCCTTCTCCACTGATTTGGAATAGACACTTAAGGCATTTTTCACAAACTCCTTTGCAATTTTTTTTCCTATACATCTATTGAATACTCTGGGTTTGGTCTCTCTCAAGTCTTTCTGGAAGAAATTACTGTCACTGACAGTTTACTCTGTGAATGTGGCCACCATGATTCCTAGCCCTCATCAAATATATATTACATGTTTTATAGCAAGTGTGACAGTTTCAAACAGGAGAGAGTCAGAACAACTTCACAGCTTCCTGTGAAGCTTCTCTGCAAAAAAACAGACAGAGGAATGACTGGTCTCTGCTCTTCCACCTCCCAGGATACCACCCTGCCTATCATACTAGTGTTCATCATATGAATTTTATGTCTTGTGTCTGAATTTCCCCATTAGTTTACTAGGAAAATTTTTGAAATTTTTACTTTGGAAGTGCCAAAGCAAGGACTTCCTTTTGTCATTCTGTTATGTTAATTTCCTGTTGTAATTTGACCACGTTCCCCCCAATTTTAAACATGATTTTAGTTTCTGGTGAATAAGCTGTTCATTAACAAATATAATTTCTTCTTTTCCTTTAATCTGCTCCAAATTTAAGATGTATTTTATCACAAAAGGAATGTGTTAATTTTTCAGTTACCAGAATATGTTGGTATATGGATACTGGCAAATAGTTTCAAAGCCAGCTTTCATTCTTTTAATTAAAGTATTTTTGAAATCAACTTCTGTTTGACTATACAAATATATTTGTAGCCACACAAAATGCTTCTGTGGAACGGACATAAAAGTTTCCTGCTAGGAGAAAACTATGTATGTTTAAAAAAAAAAAAATAGAGTTTTTTAAAAGAAACTAACAAATCCTGCACCATTTTGTGGATATTTTTCATTATCTCTCTGTTCTTCAGAATGCCTATGATATATCTTTTTTAATCTCTAACCAAGTTTTAGATCCTTACTAATGAGGAGACGGATGTATGCTCTTACACACATTTTAGCAGAGATTTACAAGTCATAGTTGTGAAGACAATACAGTCATTCACAGATCAGTGGAAGCTCTAAGTGTTCATTTAACCTTTAGCCTTAGTGTCATGGAAACCTGTAGTGGTCTTTCACCCATAACACCCTTGAAAATGAAGATTCCTTCTGGCCCGGAGACTTTCAATTACACTATTGATCAGAGCTATTTAAAGGATTATGAGCTCCTCATTTGGGCTATAAAAAAGCTAATTACATGCCGAAGAACAATATCTGTAATGCAGTAGGTTTTGAAAATACTTACATTGCTGCACATATGAAAGGCAATTAGATGAAGCAGATAACTGAAATGGAGTAAGCAACTTAAATAAGTTTTTTTCCCGTAATTTTTGGCTACCTAGAATACTGGGATTTGGTGTTTTACATTAAATCTAAAGGATAACTTGCAGAGCTAAGTTTTCATTTGAATATACTTGTGCTGCAGGTATCCTTATAGAAAATAGAGATGAGATCAATTTTTATTTTGCCATATGGCTTAACTGTGTAGTCATAAGGAACCTTAATGAGATTAAAAATTTCATATCGAGGTCAAGACGCATTACTTTTTCCTCTTTTCTTGTAATATAGTGTTTCCTATCCTAGCTCTGATTTCAGTGGGTGATATTTCAGAAGTTCCAAAATAGTTTTCACATTCTGGTGTTAATAAATATTATTTATTGGGTTTCTGTTTGCAGTTTGAAATTCAATTAATGTGATGAACTCACACTCCAAGGTGTGATTCTGATAATACCTAAAGATTCTGTCCTTTGGGAGTCTTATTAACAAAAGAAGATAGTATTTTTGCAACAGAAACCATTGTTTTAGGTACAAAATGTACCACTAACATCTCCATAATATTTTTTTTAGCAAATAGCATAATGAAAATACTTTGGATCTGTTGAAGGTTCCAAAGTTTGCATCTTAAACAGCTCAAATACAACAGAAACCATAGTGATTCATAATAATTTGTTTTCACTTCATTGTTAGTGTAAGGTGCTGTGTATGGACTACAGAAAACAGGTTCTCAGCTTGAATAAATGGTTCAAACTCAGTTGACATCAGCAGAAGCAGGCTAACTTACAGGGGTTTAGGAATTAATCCTGCCTGTTACAGTATTTGATACCAATCATATATTTTTTTAGTTGTTCAAAGATTTAAAACAGCAGCAGTGTGGCAGGTAAATATATAAAAATGGATTCTCAGTTGTTACACTGATTTTTTGAAGGAGTGATAGCCTTGTTTATATTCAAGTATTTGACATTCATTTTGTATAAACCTATTCTTTAGAAACAAAGAGTTCTATTTTGCTGTTTAACAGACAGCTCAGAGAATAGGTTCAACAGAATTATTTGTGAAAAAATTGGTCTTTCAAGAAAAGAAAGCATTTTACCTCATCTTCAAGATATCCCACTGGTCATGGAATGAGGCTTATATGCAGCCATGCACTCCTCACTGGTTGTAGAGTCCTTGAAGCAGTATTTCAAGCATGCAAATGTAAATTATCAGGGGGGAGAAAATTAAGGGAGCTTATGGTTTTAAAAGGTGATGAAATGATTTGATAAGTAAGCTGTTAAATGGCATGAATGAGCTTTTCTCCACTGGAAGGAGTGATACAGTCATTTAGATCACTGATATTATGAAAATGTTTTGTGTTATTTTTATATATTTTTGCTAATGAAAACTTGCAAGCTGTGGTGTGTCGTTTATATATTTTTGCTAATGAAAACTTGGTTGGTACTCATGCAAGAATAGCTGTGGTGTGTCACTTTGAACTTTTAACAGATTTTCTCTTTTAGGCCCTAAATCAGGTAAGCAATTAAGCACATTTTCATGTGATATCAAACATGTGCTTTAAGTGCTTTCCTAAATTGGAAGAAATAAGTGATGCACTTCAATTCTTTTCTGAATCAATGTCTTAATTTTCATCCTATGTTAACCAAATGAATCTGATGATCTTTGCTAACATAAATTTATATATTTGGGTCTTATTTGGCAATGGTGAAATAAAATTCTGACAAAAATGCTCTTCAAATACGCCAGCTAATTGTTAACATGTATCTATGGGTCTTCCAAAATGTTTTTAGCCTCTCAGAGTCTAACTTTAACCAGTCTTTTAAAATTGGTGCTGTGTCAAGGAATAGGGCTCACTGCAGCACAGGTGGATGGATGCCAATGCATTTGTCACTGTTTAGTCTTGACAGATAGGCCTCCACCCATCATCCTCCAGGGACCAGTCAATCAGACACTGTCAGTGGATGGGACAGCTTTGCTGAAGTGCAAGGCAACTGGCGACCCCCTTCCCGTCATCAGCTGGTTAAAAGAAGGATTCACCTTCCTGGGCCGAGACCCTCGAACGTCCATACAGGATCAGGGGACACTTCAGATCAAAATGCTGCGGGTGAGTATCAGTAACAGAACAAGCATGACAAGTTTTATATGGCTAGTTTTGAGCTGTTGGTGTGTGCCTCAAGCAGCTCTGCTGCCTTCCTGTTGTCTTCAAAATGAATTTGTCATTTTTACTTTTTGTCATTTTACATTTTGTCATTTTACATTTTTACCAAGTCCACATCCTATTTCATTCTTTGACATTGTGTAAGAAAAGGCGAAAGAAGAAGAGCCAAACTAGCACTGAATCATAGAATCATAGAATGTTAACAGGTTGGAAAGGACCTTAAAGATCACCTAGTCCCAATCCCCACTGCTCTGGGCAGGGACACCTCCCACTAGAGCAGGTTGCTCAAGGCTTTATCCAACCTGGCTTTGAACGTTACCAGGCTTGAGGCATCCGCAACCTCCCTGGGCAACCTGTTCCAGTGTCTCACCACCCTCACAGTATAAAATGTCTTGCTGATGTCTAATCTAAATCTCCCCTCTTTCAATTTATACCTATTACCCCTTGCACTGTCACTACAATTCATAACAAAGAGTTCCTCTCCAGCTTCCCTGTAGGCCCCTTCAGATACTGGAAAGTGGCTATGAGGTCTCCACACAACCTTCTCTTCTCCAGGCTGAATAGTCCCAACTTTCTCAGCATGTCTTCATAGGCGAGGTGCTCTAGTCCTCATATCTATTTCATGACCTTCCTCTGAACTTGCTCTAACATTTCCATGCCCTTCATATGTTGTGGACACCAGAACTGTATGCAGTACAGGTGGGCTCTCAGCAGAGCAGAGGGGGAGAATCATATATTTCTATGAGAATTCCATAAAATTAGACTTAGTATTTAAAATATATATTTTTGGAGGGGTCTTAATTTGTTTGTGTGTATTTGGAGAAGTGTGCATATGGGAAATAGCAAGTTAAACATACTTATTTGTCAAGAACTTATAGACAATTTCAGAAACCATTTATTTCGTCCTCAGAAATTTCTGCACTTAGCTTTGCCATCCAAAAAAATGTCAATAAACATAGCTATTGATGACAAGACTTAAAGAGCAGTTGTGTTTTCTGATACCGTCTCATCAGTGATCATAGATGAATTGTGAACTTCCTTGGAACAAAATGGAATTTATTAAAAAATTTATGCTAGCTTCCCTTGAGTAAACAATTTATCCTTCCTCCCTGGGCTGAAGGCAGATTTAGGCCATGCAGGTTAATGCATTTTTCCTGTAGAGCTGGATTAAAGAGTGCGCTTGAATAGTCAAGATTCCCCAGTAGTGTTAGAAAGCAGCAATTAAAGATGGAAGCTTAGTGATTTCAAACAAACTTTCAGGCATTGATGATGGGCTTCTGTGGAGTGTCCATGAGGCAGAAGCTCCTGGGATACCTGTCTGCATGCAGCTATGCAAACAATGAAATTGGTTCTGAATCGTGCCAGAGCATTAATCTTGCTGTTAGAGGCACAGCGTTTGTAAACGAAAGGAAAAAAATTGCTTGCAGGGGAAAAAGGAAACAGTATTAGTAGTGATTGTGGTTTTGAAAGACACGAGGCTGTTATTGATCTTTAAGTGGCTCATTTACTAGTAACCAATTTTCCTTAAAGGCTCGAAAGACATTTTTTATAAACCACTCTATTGGAGTAATGTGCACTGTTTGACTCAGATTTAAGAACAAAAGCTATGCAGAACCATAAACTCCAGATTTCTCCTGTAGCTTGAAATTTTTATCAATTAAATATGGATTTAAATATGAAATGTTTAACTTTTCTCTCAGATCTACCTGAGCAAGGACTAGCAGCGCATCCTAAGCAAAAAATGGCCACAAAAAAGTCCAAGTACCTTACATACCTTACATACCTAAGTTCAAAAGAAATTACTATTCGTCACCCACATGTCCTCAGCCTTATCCTCCCCTCACAAATAATAACTACTACAATAATCACAAAAGATTTCAAGATATGGGAAAATATTAACCAGTAATAGTTATAAACATTTGAGAACATACTCAAAGAATGAGAGGCTGGACATGACCTGGCAATGTGCATCTGCAGCCCAGAAAGCTGACCATGTCCTAGGCTGCATCCAAAGCAGTGTGGGCAGCAGGTCGAGATATGATTTTTCCACTCTGCTCTGGCAAGACCCCACCTTGAGTGCTGCATCCAGCTCTGGGTTCATCTCCTATGAGGAAAGGCTGAGAAAGTTGAAGTTGTTCAGCCTGGAGAAGGCTCCAGGGTGACCTAATTGTGGTGTTTCAGTACCTGGAGGAAGCCTAAAAGAGAGCTAGAGAGACACTACTTACAAGTTCATGTAGTGACAGGACAAAGGGGAATGGCTTCAAACTAAAAAAGAGTAGATTTAGATTAGGTGTCAGGAAGAAATTTACCGTGAGGGTGGTGAGTCACTGGAACAGGTTGCCTAAAGATGTGGATTCCCCATCCCTGGGAGTGTTCAACACAAGGCTGGATGAGAATTTGAGCAATCTGTTTTAATGGAAGATGTCCCTGCCCATGGTTTTGGGGTTAGAACCAGATGATGTTTTAAGTCCTTTCCAACACAAACCATTCTGTGATCTTTTTCTGCTATGTAGCTCTTTCTGTTACATCATAATCAAATTATTCACGAGCCTGCAGCAGTTACATGGGCCACAGTCATAGACAGGAATGTGGAGATTATTCTGATGTGCCAATCTTCTCAGTGTCTGTGATGAAGAAAACAAACACCCACATACATCACTTACTCAGTATCTGTTCAGACAGGTCAACACTGATGGAAAACTCATCTTCTTCATTGCTCCATAGAAATGTACCATACCAGGTTTAGGCACTAAGGAACAAAACTGTTTATTTTGCTGACTAGCAAAGTTTTTTTCATTCACTTCCCCTGTTGTTTTTTCCATAGCACAAAAAGTAATTGAATTATCAACACACTGTGTCTGTATCTAATCCATCCACAGTCTGGAAGTTAGATAATTTACCATATGATTTACCATAACTTGCAAGAAGCAGCTTATCTCCAGCCTGCTTTGCATGTTGAGTTTGCCTTCTTCAGGTTACTCTGTTGTATATACCACATACTTCATTGAGTGTGCCACACACCATCTGTCAGTGTAGTACACAAATGAAGCTGAGAACCATAGCCTTGAGAAATATTTCCCATTACCATGTAATGAAGAATTATATATTTAATAAAAGCTCAGAGGAAGCAAAATAAAACACTGCTTCACAATGCTATAAGGCTCTCTCCTCTAGAAAATCTCTCCTTTCAAGAGGCTTTCTCATTTCACTAGCAGCACCTCTATATTTTCAGTCTCTGAGCCATTGTCAGAGGGTTTCATTATTGCTTGTAGTTCATGAAAAAAATGTGAGTTATTCTCATTCAGACAATTGAGCTGGCATTAAGTATTGCTTCCTCTCCTAATGGTACACTGTAGTCTCAGTGTATCTGAATAAAATGCCAACAAAATTCAAACATGACAAACCTAAAAATCAGTTCAATTATATATCAACAAGTAATCTAAAGAACACCTCATTTATTTGCCTTGACATTCTTCTTGAAGAGTGAAGTATAAGCACATATGCTATAGTGCCAGTCTGCATTTAACAGAAAAACCATTAGAGTTCCTTAAAGTCCATTAAAACTTCTTGGAAACTTCTTTTTCCATGTAGTCATCTGATGATGAATGTAATACTACTTCTTTATCTCTAGAATCAGCACTCTCCCTCTTCTACTTCCATCTCCAGATTACCATGCTTTATACATAGTGGTAGAAGAGCTCCTCTGTATATTTTGTACTTTGTAAAGTTACCATTTTCCATCCATCTTTGTAGTCTTCACTAGTTTCTGACTCAGAAAGCTTTATTATAAATTTAAATAAGGCAGAGTAAAACACTTGGCAAATTTTCTAGTAGAACAATTTATACAGATTGACAATCTAATTCAAAAGAGTTTCCCCAAATAAATTTAAAATATTTGAATTCACAAGGGAATCGCAATAGTTTTATACAAATGTGGATTTTTTTTCCTACCAAAGGGCCTTGCAAGCCTGAAATAAAATCCCATGTGAAACAGAAGAAAGGTAAGCATGGAGTAGGATCTGATTTAATGTTGCTGTTTGAATATCGCTTGGAGGACTGTCTGTGTAGAGAGAGCTGCTGTTAATTCTCAGCAGTATTTGTATGTGTGGTGGCCTGTATAGAAATGACTACATCTGTCATAAGAGTCTAAGATGATGTAACATCCTTCCTGGCACTGGAAACTGTACCTCTGGGTCATCATGGCATAATGAATGGCAAGATTTTATCCTCTAAGAGGTTAATTATTTCTATATTGTTTCCTGATTTCCCCTGCATTTGTTGTAAGCAGTACAAATACTGACACTGTCAAAAACATCAGTCCTGTAGCTTTTACAGTACTGGTACCATTAACAATATGAAAATTAGAATTAGTGAAGTATTAGAAGCAAGTAATCTTATTATAGTTGTCTAAAAGTAAGCCACCATTAAATGATTGTTGAAAATGTCTGGTGCCCTGTAGTCTGGTATAAAATGTAGGCTAAGACCTTCTTACCAAGAAACATTTAGAAAAAGAAAATTAGAGCAAACTCAGTTGGCTGACTCTAAAAGGTTGTTAAAACTCTCCTTATGCCCCTTTTATGTCTAGCTGTCTGATACTGGGACTTACACCTGCGTTGCTACAAGTTCCAGTGGGGAGACATCTTGGAGTGCTGTGCTGGAGGTGACAGGTAAGTGAAGTCTAGGGCTGTGTTTCAGGTGGCACACAGTGAAAGTGTGGGGCCATGTTACAGCAGTCTGAGTCAAATAATTATGTTATAACTTGTGGGATTGATGTGGAGAAGTTTTGGGTGAGAAGGCTCTGTTCCTTCACACACTTTCCATTTCATTGCTATTATCTTTAAATGCCCATTGACATTGCAACAGTTTTTGTACTTGTCTCCAATGACAGCAGTATGCTATAACTCTTCTAAACAGGAGTATTGATAAATTGTGGATTTATCCAGTTACTGACCTGGGCAAGAATACTATTATGCCTACACAGAGACATTTCAAAGTCCAAAGTGCTCTCTGTGAGTACTGGAGTTGATTTGGATGCAGGAACTTTCTCAGCCTTCTAGCAACTGAGTTTTTGGTATTTTGTGTAAATTTCAGCAAAAGTTATTCTTTATTTTGTATTTTATATATATAACCTTTTGAATTTTGCAACTTTTTCTTTCAGTTTGTACTTAAAGAGTGGTATCTCTTCATCCAAGAACATGTGGTAATAGAATTGTTGACTTAGTTCTTTACGGATTAAGAACATTCGTTATGCTGGTTTTGCAGAAGTTTGCCATGTTTTTCCTTTTAAATCTTCTACTTGACCAAATTGGTAGTATATAATTGGTAGTATATAATTGATCAAATTATGTAGCCAAGGATAAAAAGTGATTGTTTTGTGTTTGCCCTTCACAGAATCCGGTGGAGCAACAGTCAGCAAAAATTATGATATTAATGACCTCCCTGGGCCACCATCCAAACCTCAGGTCACTGATGTTACTAAGAACAGTGTCACCCTGTCCTGGCAGCCAGGGACCCCTGGAAGCCTACCAGCTAGTGCGTATATCATTGAGGCTTTTAGGTATGTGAATTATTCCCCTTTTAAGCTCCTTCCCTTCTAATTTTGCTTAAACCCTGGTACCAGCTGTTCTTTTGGACTCTACGCATATCATTAGAACATTAAACGACTCAACTCCTAGGGCAGGCATCAATTCTTATTTTTTAAATTGATTTTTTTTTAAATTAATCTCTTTTTTTCTTCTAAGTAATCAGTTAGAGGAGCGTCTAACTATTTCTTCAGATCACCAGGAATGTAACAGAACAATGCAGTCGTTCTTTGTGACTTTTCCTATAACACTGGTGATCAGGAAGAGTCTCCTGTGGGAATGCTGCAGGGTTTTGGCTACCATAGTACAAATAATATGAAAATGAATGGGTGATCCTGAAGCTTCTCTGCATACTTTAATTCCTGCTCTTGTTAAAGCAGTACCTAATAAAGTGTCAAAGTGCTTTAAATTCCCTAGTTTTACTGTTTTTGATAGATGAAAACTTTGAACTGAAAAGACTAGAGTGGATAGTTTAGGATTTTAACCTGCAGCCTTAGACTGAAAAGAATCCAGCTGATCCCTTCCATACAGCAGCAAATACTATGTGGTACAAAAGAACTACTGGGCTCCAGTTCAGCAAGTGTGTTGTTTAAGCATAGGCCATACCTCTGATGTCTATCTGTAATACACACTTTGGCTTAAAAATCTGCACATTCTTAAATGTTTTCCTTATTCAAAATATTTTAAAATATGATGAAACTTTCAGTTCATATTTTGATTAAAATCCAGGCAAAAATTTGTCTATATCATATGCATGCAAATTTTAGCTAAAGTGCTTCATTCTGCTGTGGTAATATGTAAAGTACATTAATCTATGTGCAGTTTATTAGTTTTGTTCTGGAATTTATGCATTGCATGAATGAAGCTATTGAAACTGCATAAAATTTATGCTTTCCATTTTCCTACTTAATATATTTCACGATATTTTTAATCAACAAAGCACAGTAAAATAAAATTTTCACTTTAAACTTTTGTCATAGTGGCATCCCATCAATAACATTAACAAAAGTCAGGCATTTTCATTAAAGGCTGTTTTAGCAATCACATTTGAAATCTCTTCATATGGTGGATTGTAATCTAATTATAATCATGTTGTATCAAAACTGCAGTGACAGAAGAAGTAGTCATATAATTTCGTTCAGTTAAAGGCATGTTTTCAGAAATTTATTTTGTCACTTTGGGTGTGAATTTATTTCAAGGGGACTACTTTTCTTCCAGTGACAATTTATTGGCATAATTTATTTAGCAATATAAAAAATTATTCTTTTAACAGAATTTTCTTTTCTAAGGCTTATGTTCAAGAATTGCCTGCTTATTAATCAGATTTACTTTCTGATTTTCACACTTCCCTTTTGCAAGTGTTTATTTTAGAGAAATAGCAAAACGTTTTGCTTTCGTTGAAAGGACAAATAGTTTTGACAGCTGTGTTATTTTTTTGTCCTGTCTTGATAAGCTAACTGAAACGAATATTTTTATTTTTATCCTGCTTTTACTGCAACAGCTGTGTTATTTTTTTGTCCTGTCTCGATAAGCTAACTGAAACGAATGTTTTTATTTTTATCCTGCTTTTACTGCTTTTTATCATAGTTAGACTTGATACAGGGTTTCAAAAGTAAGTCCTTCCACTTTATTTTTCTCTTGCGTTAGTCTGTAATCTTCAACCCTCATCTCGTTGCAGTCAATCTGTGAGCAATAGTTGGCAGACAGTGGCCAACCATGTGAAGACCACTCTGTACACTGTGAGAGGCCTGCGCCCCAACACAATCTACCTGTTTATGGTGAGAGCTATCAACTCACAAGGACTGAGTGATCCCAGCCCTATGTCAGACCCGGTCCGAACACAAGGTAATGCTGATTATTAAGGCTTATGTGCTTGAGCTAAAATGGAAAGAAGGAACAGAGAGCTGACCAGTAGATTGGTCTGGATTGGCTTTAGCACACTGACTGAAGAAATCACAAATCGAGCTTAACTGACCAAGATAATAGTCCAGTGTTTGTTTTATCAATCTGGAGTTTAGGACAGATAGGTTACTTCTTTAATCCTTTTGGTCTACAGTTCACTTGGTGTGCTCCTGGTTTCTATTGAAAGCAGTGTGAATTACCCAAGCTTTTTGGAAGAGTGCTCTGAGTACCATGCTCTCCTGGTATCTTTTCTCTCTATGTCCTTACTTCCTCTCTGGTATTGTAATAGGGTTGTACTATAACAGCAAGTGCTTATGACAGGCAGACACCATGTTTAGCATTAGTTTTAATCAAAAGAGTTGCACAAAATTTCTGTAGTGTATTGATTAATCTGGTCTAACATTCAGGCAGACAATTCATGCAAATTAAGGCGTCCGCATGCTAATAATATTGGAAGCTATTCTGAGAAAAATACAGGCCTTCTATTTATATACCTAGATTTCTGAATTTATATTAATCCACTGCATAAACCAAAAGGAAAGGCTGAAGTGAAATTCCTCTTTCATGGGAGGATGATAGGACTGGTATCTGTGATTTTCCCTTGCTGCTGAATCAGCTACTGAATTCTGGTCACATTGCATTAAGCTCTAACTGCATATAACTGCCACAAACAAATTTCCTTTCACAGCATGGATTTTCTGTGGCTTTGACAAGACATTGCTTGAATACTTAATTCAAGAGTGTACTTATGTGTTAAACAGGTTGTAATACAGGAATTAGTAATCCTTTGGAATCATAATTTTTCAACTCCAAAACGATAGCTCCTCTCACAGTTAATTTAAAATGAGATCCTCTGTTATAAAAGTGTGCATGGAAAGGGCATCCTAAGTCAGCCTCCAGCAAGTGTAAGTGGTTTGGGTCCTTTGCTGGTCCTAAATGGAAAGAGAAAAAAACAAGAGTAGGGTGGTATTTCTTTATCACATAACCCTCACATCCAGCCTCTCTCATTCCAGCCTATTCCCGAATAAATCTGTCCGTAATAACTGGACCCAAAAAGTAGTAATCATGACTGAAAAGGAGAAACAGAGCTGCTTTCTGAAAAGCTGAAGGAGTGAGTTGTGCAGGGATTTCATGGCTTGACTATCCTTGGAGTATCACAAGTTTTCTTCTTTCTTACTCTCCTATTATTATAGGATGACTCATGCTTTTCATTGCAACAGCCTTTTAGTCTGCATAACTTATCACCTAGTTAAAAAAAAAACAACTTTGTTTGGCATTTGAGTGTCAAGTATAGACTTTTTATCTGACATACTGACAACCAATTTGATTTCAGTAAAAACATGTCTTTTAATTAGCTACAGCGTGTGTTCCAGCTTCCATTTCCAGAAGCTGTTTAACAGTCAAGCACACTAAGACTTGTACAGGATTTATAGCTTCTTTGCAAGCCTGCAGTTTAATAGAATTAAATCATAAAATCAATTGAAAATTAACATAATGTTTTGATGTGATTTCTAATTATGCCTGAATTCAATTCAGGCTCACAGAAGAAGCTGGCACAAATTAGAAAGCCTATTCACAGTGGCCATAGAGAAACAACAAAGCAGCTATGGCAGTGCTGTATAATATTAATCTGCAACAGGTGCCTGTGGTAGCTTTAATAGCTGAGTATTTCATGCCCTGATATTATGTATAGCAAATACAAGCAATAACATTTAATGGATATTTTCACCAGTGGACTACAAGTAGACAATCAGAAACTTTCAAAAGCTTTACCTTATACAATATACATCAAATAAAAGCAGAAAAATCGGTAATTACTCTAAGAAAGGAGTTGATTTCTTGTTGCATTATTAATAAACCAAACCATATTTTTTTTGCAAAAACCACTTTAAAGAAACTATATATTATTAATAAACCAAACCATATTTTTTTTACAAAAACCACTTTCAAGAAACTATATAGAATCCTACCCCTGAAATTTAAATTAATAGTAAGTTCATTGGAAGCTGTTAAAAGAGAGGTTACAGAAAATATCTAACCAATTTAATTTGAGAGAGCTCTTAATTGTGATCACAACATAGCTTCTTGAACCAGTTTTGTTTGAATCATTATTTTATTATTCCAATACTTGATATCCTTAGAGGCAGATCCACTGCTTTTCCACCAGGAGCCTCATAGTAATGTGAAAATGGTGTTACAAGACATTACACTGTGAGCATTGCATATGTGTGTGTTTTCAAGTGTACATATCAGAAAACACAATTCCACATATACATCTTGATACTCATTTCTTACTGTTATTAGTGCATGTTATTCCTTAACTTCTGGACATGTCCTATTAAAATGATGAAATGCCTTTCATACAAACATACTCTGTAGAAATGTCTTCCTCTAAGGGAATGTAGGTACTTTGTTGTTTGTATACCACCAGATCACAGAATATTTAGAGGATCATTGAGTCCAACTCTTGGCCCTGCACAGGTCATCCTCAAGAATTGCACCATGTGCCTAAGGATAACTTAACCTAAAATGTAGCTCTGAGTAGCTGTAAGTATTTTGTACCAAGGATCATAGATTTTTCTGAACAGCAGCATAAATTGTCATCCTGTAGACCAGTCTGAGTTGTTGTCACAGATTTCTTTGACAATATCTCTTGTTTCTTGGATACCTTGATAGACATAATTTGCTAGACAAGCTCCTTCACTGACGTCCATATTTGGATTATATTCCCTTTGGAGATCCATGGAGCCATTTTAATTTAAATATCAATAGATGCCTGTGGCAATATTGTTTGTCAGTGACTCAGAACCCATATAAATCCAGAATTATGAACCTGAAATATTGATACTCAAGAATTATTTTTTTTTTCAAAGTCTGGATTTATGTCATTCAAACTCAGTTTTTATATTTAAAGGTTTCATTTTTAAGGTGGAGAGGGGCTCTTTATTAGGAACTGCAATGATAGGACAAGGGCTACAAGTTCAAATGGAAGGAGAGGAAGTTTAGGAAACATTTTTACTGTGAGGGTGGTGACACACTGGAACAGGTTGCCCAGAGAAGTGGTGGCTGCCCCCACCCTGGCAGTGTTCAAAGCCAGGCTGGATGAGGCCTTGAGCAACCTGCTCTAGTGGGGAGGTGTCCCTGCCCATGGCAGGGGGGATTGTGACTAGGTGATCTTTAAGGTCCATTTCAACCCCTAAAATTCTGAATTCTATGATTCTATGATTCTTTTTATTAATATTTAGACATTAAAAAGAAAACACAATACCTACTCCCATATCTAAGTCTATCAGAAGGGGGAAGAAACTTTTATGTATGTATAGAGAGACATGATGTTTATATAAAAGTAGGGAACTGTGTTTGACTAATGAATCTCAAGGAAAAACTAAGTAGAATTCACAGATGGCTAGACAGGCATGACCATAATGTATCACCCTTTTTGGTATATAATCTGTGCTTGTGTTCCAGATCTCCTGGAAAAATTACAAGCAAATTCCAACGGAAATAATCAGTATATGTGTTTCTAACTGGCATTATGCAATCCACATGGACAACTGACATAGGAAGGGCATCTGTAACTATTGACAAAGAACAGTAAGATCCTTGAAGGAACCATTGAAGGGATCCAGAGTTCACTGGCTCTTTAGAAAGTACCTTCATTTCTGTCTAAGCTAGAGAGAAGGGACATGCTACAGTGATATTCTAGCTAGGTGATAGCAGTATAGGCCAGAATTCTCCTTATGGTGCAGTGTAACAGAAAAGACACATTGCACATCTCCTTCAACATTTTCTGACATATATGTTGGGTTTACAGTTCCTATTTAGCAAAGGTGATAGACCTTCATTCAGTTTAACACAGTGACCCAAATGTAATTTCTAAGGACTTGGTACTAGAACCACATGTGGTGATGAAGTTGGAGTCATAATTCTCCACGTGTGTATATTTAAGTTATCAAATACCTTTAGATTTTGACTAGGAGAAACAATTTCCCCACACACTTTGAACAGCGCAAAGTCCTGAAGAGAGAAAATTTTTGTGGTAGGTTGGTTTTGTTTGCCTTTTATTAGATCAGAATTAGTTTGGCTTCCTAAATTAATTCTTTTTTTCATATTTGCACTAGATTACATTATCTATGTCTGTAAAGGAAAAATTCGCTTTGCAGAGGAAAATGCTATTTTTGGTGTTTTGTTTCTCATGTGCATGGCATGTGGAGAGGGGAAGCTTAAATGCTATTTTTGGTGTTTTGTTTCTCGTGTGCATGGCGTGTGGAGAGAGGAAGCTCAGTGAAAGTTTGGAAATATATAATGACTTAATGTCATGTATACTCTAAGAAAACAAAAGAAAAAACCTGTTCATTTTCTTCAGTTATACTAACCAATTTGGTTCCAGACATCTGGACAGCATTAATATTATCTGAGTATTTTGGAACTAGTGAATATTGCTTCTTTCTCATCACCTACCAGAGCTAAGAAAACTTCATCATCTAGTCTGAATACTCATTTGAACATATTTCTATTTCATTATTTCCTAAGTGGCTAAAGATGAATGATTTGTTCGTATTACTTGATATTCTTCAGAGCTCATGTTTAAACCTTAGTGCTGTATTGGTTTCAAAACAGCACTGTAAAGGATATCTAAATCAGGTCATTAAGCTAATTGGTAATTTTTATTGATGCCATATATAGCTCATCTCATTAAAATAATACCTTCATGTGTGTGCCTGGCAGATATCAGCCCACCAGCACAAGGTGTGGATCACAGGCAAGTCCAGAAAGAACTGGGAGACGTCATTGTACGGTTGCATAATCCTGTTGTGCTGACACCTACGACAGTCCAAGTCACCTGGACGGTAAGACTTCTGCTGTTGTTACCTTAACAGTACTTTAAGTTTGCCTCTTTATCCCTTCAGCCTTTTACCACCCCAAAAAGCTCCAGTCTTGACCCTGGTGTGAGTACTCAGACAAACTAACATTTTACAAGTGTATACATATATATATGTAGTAATGAAATAGTCTTTTTATTTTCTCTTTCATGTCAGGCAAGCTCAATGTCTTTAGTCTTCTGCTCAAAGCAAGTTAGCTGTCTGGCTAGAAAAATGTTATAAAAATGAAGATGTTTAATACCATAATCTCAAGGATAATTGATTTGTGGATTAATTACTGTGCATGTCAAAAAATAGTCAAAGTTAAATATCAACATGAAATTGCTGCACTTCCCGCTTCAAGGTGTAAGGACCTCTAACAATATCCTATTATTTATTTAGTGGCCCGAAAATGCAAAAATATCCTTTCTATAGAGCACTTGTAGTGAAGTCAGAAGCACATAGTGCTGATGCCTGATCCACTGTGTAGCATCTGGTTTTCTAGCATAAGCCTTACCTACAATCAGTGGATATCCTTTCATTATAGAAAACCAAAGTCTTTTTGGCAGTACTTTGCAACATTTCTATTTGAGGAATCAAACTACTGGGTAGAATTTCTGATATAGTGTTTGGCTTTCAAAATGCTATGTTTCTCTGTCTGAGGCTTGAAGGAAAGGATTTGTAAAAGTAGAAGGAGAGACTTCCCAGAGCACTGCTCACCAAAAAAGGAGTACTTTGCCCCAGAGGAAGGAGAGTCATGAGCAGAAGAGTGACAGAGATAGTACTGCCCTGCACATCACTGAAACAAGTGTATTGTATAGGATGAATTCTGCTAAAGGGGTATTCACAATCAGGGTTTTTCTTCTACATGTCATATTGCTAAGAGGTTAATGTGTACAGGGGATTACACAGCAGGAGATAAGGCGTGTGGTGATAGGTTGTGTATTATAAGGATTATTGTTGTTTTTGCACAACTCAGCCATATTTATGGGAGCTTATGCACCATCCTTGTTCTGACAGATTTCAGTGGTCAGGGGGAAGATTAGAATAAATAGAGAAACCCACAAGGTTGTCTTTCTTAGAAGATTATTTAGAGTACATGTCACTGCATTTTGCCACTGATGATGTCAACATGCAGCCTGCGTGTCTAGAAATGCTGTCTGCTTCAGCTGCATAGCTCCAGGACAGGCTGACTAACCTTTGTGGCAAAGCCTTTTGCCCAAACAGATGGATCAGGAGTTTAGAAATTTGTATGTTAGTTGCCATTAATCGTAAACCTGGATCACATACGGTGCTCCTTCCAGTCCTTTCTGTGACAGCTGTCAGAAATAACAGTTTCATAGGCTGTGGACCTTGCTTTAGCATATACTACAAAAAGAACCCCCAATATAAACAGAATTCAGTTTTATACCATGTAAAAATGTCTTGAAATTATAATGAAATATATATGTATATATATGTATATATATGTATGTGCGTGTGTGTGTGCATCTATCTATCTTTATACATATATATTCCTCTGAAAGAGTCTCTTGGTGCCCCTACTGAAGAAAACATGGTAAAGTAAAGGTAAAATTATTGGGAATACTATGGATATCAGCTTATTGGGAAGATCCCTTAAAGCAGTGATCCTATCCCACCTGACAAGCATATGGGCCTCTGTAGAGAGGTTTTGGAATTGCCCAAGGGAAGAAAGACAAAAAGAAAGCAGCTAATTAGAAACTACTCAGCAACCAGAACAAAACCAATTAATTAACCATAGTCTCTATGAAAAAAACCCGCGAGAATAAAAATCCAGAGAATGAGGTCCACACTATTAATATAAAGTGCTTAGGTAGTGTAGCTATGATACAAAAGGACAGAAGTGCCATGAAAGTCATAAGACTCTTTGTGTTGACTTTGTGCAATCGGAAGAATGAATGCAAGGAATGTCCTTGATTACAGAGTTACTGGCATCCTGATTCACAGCAAATTAACACCACTTTCTTCCTGCTTTATGAGGGCTGGGGTTTTTTGGTGTTTTTTTTTGAGTGGAGTCTTTTTGGGGTTTTGTTGGGTTGGTTTTTTTATGAGGGTTTTTATTTTTATTGATTTGGTTTTCTTTCTCTTTATTTTTTTTCAATTTGAGTTTTAGATTTCAGAAATAGTTCCCTTCTACTGTGTTGCAGTTTAAAAATATGCAGATATGTAAACACACCTATTTTGTCTGTTTGAAAAGAAGGTCAGGCTTACAAAAGCTTTGTTAAAAAAAAAAAAAGAAGAGGAATGTCAAAAGTTAGGTTTTCACTGTCACTTAAATTTATTCCTCTTGTGCGTAGATATTAAAATATAGCTGTAATTATCTGGTCACATAGAGGATCTCTTCTTCATGGAGCTATTCAACATTTCTTTTTATCTTCTTTATTCACTGCGTGGTGCCAGGTCTTATTAAATTCATATCATTGAAACCTTGCATTGAATAAAAAATTATTAGTTTGTCTCACATGCTTGCTTATCTGTCATGCTCTCAACCGTAACATTTGGGTGCTTCACAAATAATACTGAATTTAACATCACAATGATAAAAATGTGTCATTATCCTAACTTTACACATAGAGAGGTGAGGTGCAGAGATGGTAATTGCTGATGAGACTTAAGGAGTCAGATATGCTCACTGTTATCACATGGCTAATTTTAAGCCTTAGACCTGATTTATTTTTACTTTTATCAAAACACATTTCATTGTAAGAGCATATGGTGTACTGCAAGCACTTTTTTAGCTGACCTCAGCTGTAGTCCAGGACTTCTAGCCTCACTGGACATTAAACTGAAAGTTTCATTAGTGACCAAGCATGAAATGTTTCCCAGCATTGTAAAGAAGCCCTGTGGCACAGTCAGGGATAAGAATCAGTTCTTCAACATGGCAAAAGAATTGTTGCTTTGAAATCCTGACTACCTTCTAAGAGGCTACCAGGCAGAAAGATAATTAATTTACCTCTGTCTTCTAATTTGATGTAGATTTTATATAACTTTACTTCACTGGAAGCTTCAAGGGTCTTCCAGTGTAGTGTCTCCATTTGCCTTGCTCCTGTAAGGTAGATAAATCACAGAATCACAGAATAATCAAATTTGGAAGGGACCCCTGAGGATCATCTA
>NW_008652219.1:0-12457 GCF_000695815.1 Acanthisitta chloris | reverse complement strand
CAGGCCATGTCACCGCGGGGCACTGCCCGCTCAGCCGCGGCTTGGACACGGAGTCGCTTGGGGAGCCGGAATGAAACTCCCGAAATGCTTCCTGACGTGGCTCGGGGACAGTAAGTTATAACTAAAGGGTACAGCTGCCTTTTCTTCATCCCAAATTGGGAATCTTAATTCCAGAAGACAAACTGTGTTTTGAAATGTACACCTTGCCTTTAAACAACCATTAATTACTTAGTCATAGAATCACCGAATTTTAGGGGTTGGAAAAGGCCTTACAGATCATCTAGTCCCAATCCCCTGCCCTGGGCAGGAACACCTTCCACCAGATCAGGTTGCTCAGGGTCTCATCCAACCTGGCTTTGAACACTGCCAGGGTTGGGGCAGCCACTACTTCCCTGGGCTGCCTATGCCAGTGTTTCACCATCCCCACAGAAAGAAAACTTTTTCCTACTATCTCCTCCTTCAATTTGAACCCATTACCGCTTGTCCTAACACTGCAGTCTTAATTCTATATTAGAAAGAGTACCTAACATTTTGGAAAATGCTATAGAATTACATACCTAATGTGTTGATTGCAGAGAAGATCAAGGGTATGTGAAACACTTGTTCCATTATTCTGCAGATCCTCATTTCTTCAGCCGCACTTTAGTAAGAATTAAGAATGTCTCGTTTTATCAAACAGTTGCTCTACTCTGAAGGACAGATAACACAGCATTTCAGTCTTGTAAGATAGAATCTTAAATATTTTAAATACTGGAAGACATGGGATATATAAGTGTATTAATGTTTGTAAAGTATGTGAAGTCCTCTGGTGACACCACTGAATCACTGAGAATCAATAAATATATTCTTCACATGATAGTGGTAACATGCTATTAGAGCAGCAGCAAAAGCAGAAGAGCCAGTAAATACGTTGGAACAATGGACTGAAAACAGTGATGTGGAAGACAACTGATTATTTTAAAATGCTGCTGAAAGCTACATTTCTAATTACAGTTGTAAATTGAATAGCATCAAAATTACAGAAAATCTGAGCAGTCTGGAGAAGTTGAGTGGCTTT
Source organism: Acanthisitta chloris (assembly GCF_000695815.1). NCBI lineage: Eukaryota > Metazoa > Chordata > Aves > Passeriformes > Acanthisittidae > Acanthisitta > Acanthisitta chloris. The sequence continues at coordinate 11,400 of NW_008652219.1, read as the reverse complement.
GTATGAGATTACAAGAGCCTGTATTAAGGTGGTGCATGCTAGTTGAATTCTTTCATCACCAGCAGTACTTAGAAGGCTAAAAACAGAAGATATGGTGCAATAGGCTGAGCTTGAACTAGGTACGAGCTAGGCCAAATCCATATATTAGCACCCAATTAAAGAAGGTTTTACTGTGGAGCTCGGTTTGATACGAAGAACTCATCTCCAGAAATGGAGGCAGATGATGCAAACTAAGTCAGGGAATAAAAATCAGGAAGTAATCTAGCAAGTGTCAATAAATACATACCAGTCTATCAACAAATCCAGACAATTAGCCAAAACAGGATCAGGCCGTGCCTCCAACAAGTGGCAGGACACAGATGCCTGTCTCTGGGACAGGAGATTGGAGCAGTGGTTTTTATTTCAGTATTCTCAGTCCTCCTCCCTGCTCCCACTGTTTTCACAGGGTATCTTGTAGGAAATCCTCCGGTGATCTCCAGAAATGATGGATGGTAGCAATGAAACCGACTCCATCACCACCTTCACCTTCAATACATCTCTCTCCTTCCCCAGTTTTTTGAGGAAATGCATCACTCTTGTGAGCCTGGCTTCCTGCTGGGCCTGCATGTGAATTATTTCATCTGACCTCACTATTAACAAACTTCTTTCTGCCAATTTTTGCTCCATGCCAAGGAGAGCTCCCCAGCTTTCACAGATTTTGAAGGTTTAACAGCAGATCCCAAGGTGCTAGTCTTGTGCATTTTTTTCAAGCTGTTTGCTTTTTAACACTATTGTTGGCCATTCAAATTACAGTCTAACTAGCCATATATATGATAGGACATAAGATTAAACAAATCACCAGAAAACTGAGGCATTTAAATGAGTTTCTCTAAATTTGAGCTCTGCTGGGTGTCACTTGCAGTTCTCTAAGTTCATGAAACACATTATAGGCTAAGTCCAGTTTAAGGTGGGTATCATGGAACATAGTGTGCCAAACATAGATAATAAACATTCCTCTTTGGATCACTGTTGAGGTGCTAGAGGATACTGCAGAGTTGATCCATGTTGCAGTGTAACCTTTCTTCATCCCAAGACAACCAGCTGGGGCTACATGCTGCTTGACAGACCTCATCAGAGTACTTTCTCAGCACAGAACTAGAGACCTCTGCCCAAATCACTGCTCTCCATTTCCATGCAGCATGTCTCTAACAAGTCAGGCCTTTCCAAGACAATGAATGCTGACAGTCATAGATTCAATTAGCAATGGTTCTCTCAAAGAGAAGTGTACAGTGATGGGTGAAACATCAAGACTACTTGTGTGGTACAGCTGGAGTTTGAGAACAGTCCAGGCAGTAGTGAGAGATGGGGAAAAAAACCAGCACTGAAATGCCTTCTTGCCTGGCCTGCAGCCAGGCTGCCCCTCTGGTGCAACTTAGGGCATCCTGGGGGCTGCTCTGCATTATGCTGCCTGTCAGTGTCTTTAAAGAGCTATTATGGCTGCTGGGAATCTCTACAATGAGGGAAGACTTGAGTAAGTCCTTTCCTGCCAACACATCCAGTGCCAGGCAGCAGCAGGAGGGTGTTTTTAGCATGACTTCATGCCAGAGGTTCTCTGTACGCTAAACAGTCTGGCAAAGTATAGAGAGCAACAGAAACAGATGAATCTGGACTAGCACGATCAAATGGATCTCACAGGGCATTTGATATACCTTTAAGGCAAGTGTTTGCCTATCAGCCATTTCATGCAATCCACTGTTCTTCAGTGTGAGGAATGGTGCCAGAATTACTCAAGTAGGAGCCAAGTTGCGAGTTTTTCAGTTACATGCACAGTCCTGCATACCTCCTTTACTAAGGAGGTACCACTTTAAGAACCTGAACTCAAAATTTAGGCCAAACTTTCACCTCTCAGCTCCAGTGCACTTCCTTGGGAAGTAGGCGTGTATGATTTGTGGTAGTATCATGATGGAGTAAGAAAGTTGTTTTTATGATAGTTCGGGTGTATCTTACAATAAGTTTTCACACTGATAAAATTAATTGGGTACTGCTGACAGTATTCTATTATTTTCATAATCAGGTAGGTTCAGAGTGGTCTAATTGGTGTGTAAACAAGATAAGGTATGATTTCTAGGAACATACATCTATAAAAATGTAGTAGTCAGAGTATTAACACTAACCACTTTGCACTTATGAAAGATACTGCATACTTAATTGACAAATAAAATAATCTGATGCATTTCCAACGACTCACATGAGGATGGAAAGAATTTTCATGGAGTTTTAAGAGGTACAAGAATAGCATTTCTGAAAGCAAACAGGGGATCACAAACTGCATGAAAGCCATTAGATGAATCATTTTCTCCTCCCTTTCTCACTTCCTTTCCTGCCTTCTTTTATTCAGCAGAGTCAGATTTTCAGGGGTGCTGGGCCTATTTCAGCACATCTGTTATCCTTGCAGTTGCACTGAGCAGACATCAAAGCAGCTGTCCAGAAACCCAAACTTCATGATTTTACTTACTGAACTATTACCAGCCCCCAGGCTCCTGCACATCCCTGACATTCACAGCAGCTGCTGAGGAAGCTCTCCTGTGCTCTATAATTGCTAAGATCTTGAAATCAGACCTTGATCTTCCCAGCTTTACCTGAGTTTTCAGAGGGGAGCTCTGCAGGTTGGCAGGGCAGAAGGACTACAGCCCATCCCACTGCTTTCAGCCCAGGGCATCAGGCACCTCCATGGGGACAGGGACTTCAGCTCATAGGTCAGAGTCCCAATAAGAAAGAACCATGAGTAGGCAAAAAGAGCAATTTCTGTGAGCTGAGCTTTAAACAGACCTGCTGGACAAGTGGGCAGGGTGGAGTGGGGTATCAGGTCCCAGGTGGTCAGGTCCATCAATGCCACCAGAACCCTGATAGTGTCTCAGCCTCACGTGGAACATGTTTCTCCACGCAAGTGGTGGATTTTGAGAAATAGGTTTCACATAGTTTATGCTTCATGGGATCAAGATTTGGCTCTTAAACAAAATCTCAGATCAGAGGGACCTGCAAGCAGGAACTCCCAGAAGGGAAACAACAGCTTCGATGGGACTTTGCCCTGGTTCCCCTGCCTGTGCTCCCACACAGGTCTGCACTGCCTTCCTCTACCCTTCCTGCCAAACTTTACCTTTGGTTCCCTTGGATCCAACCTGTGTTAAGAGACATCTTTCTTTAATCCTTGATTGACCACACACCAGCAAATCTTTTTCTAAAGCATGGATCAGGACTGCACTGTCAAAACAGCATGAATGTCAACACAGCAATCATGACTCCAAGTTGCAGTCACAATGGCTGTAAAGGTTCATCCTTTGTGTAGCTCATACAGCAGCAAAATCCAGACCCATCTTGTTAACGAAAATAAGAATAATTGTTCACTGTTTGACTGTAGGCACTAGTTAGGCAAGTCTTCTCAAACTCTAAAGATGTTATCTGGAAAATTAAGGAGCTGCAATTGAACTCAGTTTCTGGACAAGTGTGGTAAATACTGAGGAGGTTTATTAATTCATCAAGGCTCCTTGTGAGACAGTCTAAACCCTTTTCTGGAGGCTGGCATAGAAAGAATTAACTTTCTCCTTCTTCCTGTAGAAATGATCACAACTGCCTACCCTGCATTGAGGAAAGAGGCAGCTGTAATGAATTATTTATCTATAACACACTGTAAGAGGGATGTGCTGTGATTAATTGTAGACCTGGACAGGAAATGGTTTCCTTGTCCCAAAAGATTTTTGAGATTGAAAATTTCTTGCTATTCTGCACCAGGATAAAAGTAAAACCCCTTTACAGGATCTCAGAAGGAAAGAAAGAGCAAGACCCACCTACAAAAACCCCTCATCAGTCATACATGTGGTACACTTAGAACACCTAAGAAGAAAGTTTGGTATAGAATTCATCAGATCCAAACCATCACATTCAACCCTTATATCCTTGGGAAGTGCTTTAGGGAGGAGACCAACATGCTGGAGCAGGGACATGTGAATGCTGTCTCTGCTGAGCCAGGATGGGGCTTTGGTCTCAGCTTTTTATTCTGTCCATCTCACTTCAGCAAGAGCCAAGACTGGTTCTACCTGATTACTTAGTCCTTGGAGAAACAACCCATTGTTTATATTGACTTTTTCATTTTTACAGCTAAATGCTGCAGGCCTGAATGTTCTTTCATAAAATTTTTACCTCTAGGTTGTAAACCCCTTTTTTAAAAGCTGACATGGAAGTGACTTTTTATTTTCTGAATAATTTCCCTGTGCATTTAATAAATAAGAAGGTTTTTCTCTAGGGTTTTTTTTTTGTTGACTCTTCCAGTTTAGACATGTAGCCTGACCAACCATACAGGAGTGCCATTCTATATTTTTAAGGGAGGCTGAGAACTGATTCACAAGATACAACATAGCAGAAACTTCAGAAATTGAATCTATTCCATCTAAAATCATTGTCATGTTTCATAAAAGGAACACAAAAAGCTTTGTCATATCTTCATTACAGCTGTAGAAGTTCATACTTGACATAGTTTCTCCCCAGGGTACCACTGTGGTAAGAAAAATTATGCTGACTGAAATAACTTGGATGTATATACATTAAAAACATACGGTCTTTTTGGTTGTAGGTGTGAGTTGGTGAGACTGGATACCTTCTGAGATTTGTGAAGAGATGTGGCAGATCAGATTGATCCTTTTCCTGGCACCAGTAGAAGGATACGAGAAAAGCATCAGGTGTTTCCTTTGGTCTTCTTAGGGACAGAAATAAAAAGTAGTGCAGCAATGATTTTAGAACATTTTGCAAATAAGATGCACTTTGAAGCTTTTGGAACACTGGGATATGGAAAAGGAATTCCTAATTGAGAAATACTTTGAGCCACATGAGCCATATTCAGTTTCTATGAGCGTGCACAGGGCTAGATAAATTCCAGCCTAGTCCAGCTAACAGTCACGTGTATGCATGACATCCCCAACCCACTACCTTTTCTAAATTCCCTGGAGGCTGGCAAAAGTTACAAGAGTAATGTTGTTAGGATCTGAAACCTTCTTAGTCAGATGTTTAGAATTAAATGTGTTCAGTGAAATGAATGCTGGTACAGAAGACTTACACTGATGAGTCAGATGGCCAGTCAGTCTGAAGCATCAGCAGAGTTGAATGCAAACAAGACCAATGCAGAACAAGCTCTGAGACTGACAAATCCAGCAAATGTGAGCAATTGGTGGCACTGCTTGTACATCACATGGCCACTGGTGAGGCTCCAGCTAGTCTGCAGTTGATGAAGGCTTTAGGACACAAATTACAGGCTGGCAGTTACAGGAGATCTGGGTATCGCTATCTGGATGTGACTGCTACCAACAACATCTAGATATGCCATCATCATTTTATTAAATACAATGGACTTTGAATTTAGGAAACAAATCTTCAGAAAAACAGGCCAGAGCCATGCTCTTTCAGTCCTTGAAAGCATGGTCATCTGCCTCTGAGGAGGGTGAGCTCTCTTGCAGGCCTTAGATCATAGGTGACAGACACAACAGCATCATAGATGACACAGACAACAGAGAAGATGTAAATTTTTTTTCTTATTCTTTTTCTTTTCATATTTATTATTACACCAGAGTTGTGATAATCATTTTCTTGTGTGGCTCTTGCTGCAACAGTTCACACATATGAACTCCTGCATCATATTACCAAATCTATTTGATTTGGTACTACATATGAAAAGCAAACAGAAGCACCAGGTGGTGCATTTCTTAAGTGAGATGTGACATTAAGAGTGTTCTGCAGTCCTGGGCCATTTTTTTGAATTTTCTGCCTGGTCACATTAAAATGAAAGTCACATTGCCTGGTTGCAATTACAAAGTCTTGGACTTATTATAAGACTCTCTTGCATGCACTGTGTTTTGGGGTGTTGTCTCTCCAGCATGAAAAGATGGGCTTGATAAGTCACTGATGTCATGTACTTACTACACTTTTACTCAGATTAATTTCTGGAGGAAAAGATAGATTATAAAATAGATTATTTTGTTGATTAGCTTTTAACACTGTTTGATCATTATCATTGGATTTGATATACTTGGATGTTGAAAAAATGTCACTCCACATAAATTGTATAATTTATAAATTCATAAATGTGTATGTATTAAAAATAATTATACCAATATCTATGATTAAGCTATGGATCTGATACTAGACATTGCCAGTATTAGAAACTGTTCCATTATCTGAACAGCCACTGGGCAAAATCTGATCTGAGTAGTCATTAAAAAATTTACTGATATTTTTACCTATTTTCAAATACCACTCTAAACTTTATTGTGTTTAATCTAGCTTACTTGTTAAAGGAACATAAAAAGAGGCATTAGTAATGTAGATTTAGTGTAGCACAGCCGTTAAGATGAAGAGTAATGGCTGGGAAGCCTTAGCTCTCAGATTCTCCAGCTATGCTAATGTCACCAAAATCATATTACTGGGATATGGGTATTTTTCATATGCTGTATGGGTAGAAGGAATGGTTCCTTTACTGCTACAGAATCAAGTTCCCTGATCCACTAAATTCACACATGGGTGTAATTTTAAGCACATCCACAGCAGCATGAACTGATGCATTGCAAAGGTCTTTATTCTTTGTGCACGGGCACAGAGGTACATTAGGTATGCCCCCCATGCTGGTTGGTGTAGGGGTCTCACTCTAAGGTCAGGGCCATGGACCAGACTGCTTGAGTTAGACCTGTTAAACATTTTCATAAGGCATGATATGCCTATAGTACTGGTTAAAAATGCCATGTTTTTCAGAATAGACTGAAATTTCTTTTGAGTTATCATTTGCAACACTATGCTTTCTGATGAAGCAGAGTAAAAAAAGATCTGTTTTCCAGGTGGTGGGAAGTCTGCTAGGCTAGTTGAAAAGAAACTGTATTTGTTCCCATATTTGTTTGTTTACTTAAACTGCTGGTTTTCAATCTGCTAATCACCAGTGGCTGTTGCCTTTTGAGAAAACAAAAACACAATGGCAAAATTGTTTATGAAAAGCCCTTTTGTGGGCCAGTGGTCTAATTTTTTCAGTATAAAGGAAACCTTGTCCCGTTTACAAATAGGCCCCAGGACTGTATCTCTAGCTGAGCTTCTAACACTCTATGCAGGCATAAGTTTAAGCCAAGGAAGATTCATATGTTGCACAGCTGAGGGTTACTTTGTTCACTTGGCTGGTGCTCAAGAACAGCAGAAAAATTCTGGATAAAGCTAAAATACAATAAAACACTGGCTCTGAAAAGCATCTTTTCCCTATTGTTTCCCAGAATTCTTTGGGGGGCATTTTACATATGTGGTTGAGTAGAGGTGTGAATAACAGATATTGTTATTCACATCTTGTTGTTCTGATAGGGAGCAAAATGATTTGTTGTTTGGTTCACCTTTATTTTAACAGGGTGCCTTTCCCTGGCCAAAGATTCCTTAGTTCATTGACACTAGAAATGGTTGAGATTGAGTCACATAAACATATAGCTGTATGTAGCCATATATTGCAAATAGAATAGAATGTGTTTTCCCTAAACTTCCATCACCTCTTAATGATAAACTGGTAACGGGCATGTTAATTTGGGGTTTCTCTTCATACCTATTTCTCCTTGGTTGCCAGGGATTTTCAAGTGTTCTCAGAATTTCCTTGGAATTTAGGTGAACAGAGCAGTGCAGGACAAATCATAAGTATGATTTATTAGCTGTTAAAGACTACGTTCTTGGAACTACAAGAAGGTCTTTGCATTTTGCAGTTTTGACTGCAAAGGTTTTTCTTAAAAGAGATAACAGTCTGTTCTCTTCTATTGGTAGTCTGTGCTATTTTCTGCGTAAACCCCAGTTCCAGGTTTTGCCAATAAATAAAGGAAATGACACACTTTTAAAAGGAGATTAAAATGTGGGGATTGGGTTGCATATTTTTGTTTTCTGGCTTACTGCTGCGTTCTTTCATGGTCAAAATAAACCTGTATATGCAGCTCATACCATAAACTGGTGTCTTTGGTTTGACCCTCACCAAAGCATTCTCTGTGCTGTATTTGCAAGCAGCAACATACTCGCTCAGTTCTGCTTGAGAAGCCAGATACCCTGGCAACCCTGGGTTCTTGCCTGAGCTTTGTTTTCAAAGAGGTGTGATTTCCTGATACCACTTACCTATCCAAAGGGTATGAAATCTCTGCATTCACATATACCACTTAGGAACAGTACCTTTACAACTTTTTTCCTCTTGGAAAAACCCTCCAAATCAATATTTTTGTTCTGGTTCAGTCAAAATGGGAGCACACAAAATACTATTTTGTTCATATCCCTTTGCAGCCTGTGGCCCTTTGAGTAATAGTCAGTAGGCAAAAATTAATATATGACTGAAAGAGAATGGTCTTTCTGTGGTTTCTGATATGTTTGAGGGAAAATAAGGCCAGAAAATAGTATTTTCACAGTTTGTGATAAATTATATGGCGGTGGGTATCTACTGAGGCAAGTCTGAAATATTTTGTTCTGATTGCAGTGAAAACTGCACCTTGTGCTCATACCTCTATCTGCCTAAAATAAAACCCGTTTCCAACTGCTAGACATCAAATTGAGCACATGGGAGACACAACTCTTGGGATTAATATTAAATGAGTGAATCTTAGACCTTATCTATCACTTATTTGTCTCAGGTGTGCACCCATGTATAGCACAGGCATTTTTATTTAATTATTCAAGAATTGGCACATGTTTTGCATTAGGTCCTCCTCTGGATATCTTGCTGACAGAATGGTGCAAAGGAGCAATATCTAATCCTCGCACGCTAAAACTGTTTGTGAAGAAGAAAGATCCTATTAAACTAGCCCTGTCATGAGCTGATATTACACTTAATACTAAGTACTGATTCTTAAAACAGAATATAGTTGTGTTCATACCACCAAATTGATTCAGACTGCCATAAAAGAGTTGTAAGGTTTCATCTTAATTTGCAAGTAAATCTCTATATATTCAGTCTGTGTCATTTTGATGGATACAGAACTGTGCACTGCTACAAGGCCAGCACATGTATTTATTTATTCAGGAAAATATATGGCATGAAAACATTCATTATAAAAGACTTAGTGTGCTCTAATGGCCTGATCCAGCACCACTGAAATCAATGAGAATCTTTCTTTCCATGTTGGTAGTGCAGGAGCATGCCAGGAGTGTAGAAAACATTCCTCTGGTCTGAAGTGCCTAGCACAAATGTCAAAATCATTAGGAAAATAAAAGGCTGGCAACCTATCAACCCCATAGGCATGTGACAAATTTGGAGGCAACTGAAAACACAGCTGTTTTCTAAAGTTCACACGTGAAACACATGCTCTGAGAAAGATGGGTTATTCTGGTTACATGTCTATGCTTATTTGTTGTATTTTAAAAAAAAACAAACAAGGACTAGTAACAGAAGAGTTTGTAAAAATGTACCTTAAAACAGCTGAAGAGGGTTGGTTAGTTTACTTGCCTTTAATATTCAGCTTGCAAAGCAAATTTTATTTACTTGAATTTTCATTAATTTTACCAGATTTTACTTTATTCTGCTTTAAATAGCATCTTCTAAAAAACAGGTGGCAGAAATATTATTTCCTCTTTATAATGATCAGCCTGCAGTATAAATGCTTGTTTGGTGTCATTACTTTAATGAAGAACTGCAAACCACATACTTTGGTTCCAACTAGTTTCACACAAGTACTTCAGTCCTGAGAATCTTTCAGTGCTAACCCATGAAATGAATCAGCCCAAGGGATATGAACCGTAACACTGTACACAGAAGAAAAATGTCCCTGTATTCATGCATACCCACAAGCCTCTAGCATTACTGTCCTTTCCTGGTGCAGTCATGGTATGATGTGTAACCAAACACTTCTGTCTTGGGAAGTTGTCTCCCTCAGATGCTCACTGGGCAGTACCCACCTCCTTGCCGAGGAGGCCTCCCGGCCCTGCTCAGCTGTGGACCTGCTGCCACAGCATCATCCCACCTTGGCTGCCCAGATTTGGGAGCACAGTTTCCCAGGTCTCCCACCAACCTCTGCTGAAGCTGCCACCAGCAGTGGCTTCCCAGTCTCTCAGAAGAGAAGTCTTCATAAGAAGGCCTGTAAACAGAAGGACACCTGGGGGAATGGACAGTACTACAGAGTAAGTATCCCCTACATTGCAGACTTTCTGACTTGAGACATCCATCTTCATCTTCCTTCTGTGTTCCTTTTGGCCAGCAAGCATCCAACAAAGACAAACAGCTGTTGGTGTCTGGGGCTGACTTCCAAAAAAGGACCCACTGCATCTCACAGGCCTCTTTGAGGTCCATCTCCCCTGGTACTATAATCGGTTCTTCACCCCAAAGTCCAACACCCAGCAGAAATCCACAGTAAAGAGAAACTTGTCCAAAGTAAAATACTTGTCTGCAAATAAATAAAATCACCTCCATATAAATCCAGATGTCATTCCTCTCCACATTGCTGTTATGCTTTCCCAGTCACAGATGGGAACAAAAGTCTAAACTTGGCTCCTTAGTTCTCTTTGATATTGTTATTTTATCTCTGGGAAAGAAAAAAAATTGAAAGAATTGAGGATCACTGGTCAATTTCGCACTTGCATGAGGTAATCAGTCATTGCCAATCTTTTCTGAACACATATCCAACTAAAAGACCCAGGAATTCTCTTGGTCTTTTGCTGGCAGAAGTCTGTGGTCAAACTCAGGCATCTTTATGCACTTTAACAGGTCTTGAGGTTTTGCATGCGGTAAGACTTGTTGCAAACTGGTTTAATATGGTGATTTTTTTAACTAAGATACAATCAAGCCTGAGAGAGCTGGATGAACTGAGAGTCTGGTCCTAGATGCCGTAAGAGGCTTGGTGTAGTCTTCTCCTTGCCCAGATACACGCAAGAGGTGCTAGGAGACACCAGAGCAGCTGCTGGCCTGTCCCAGGCTGCCCAGAGCCTCTGCAAGAAAAGTCCCAGCACCTCTGTCGTTCAAATGGGAGGAGTTGCTTCACCTAAGACTTTCTTTCTTTTAAAACTTTCCCTCACAGTTACTAAACAGATTTTTGTCTAAATCAGCCACATTAGGAAAAGGAATGGGGATGAATGAGGAATAAATGCAAGCATAAGCAGCCTCTTTTTGAAGCAATTTTGTGAAAGGCAGGGCAGAAGACAAGGGCACTTTTTCAAAAGGGTATTTTGGACTCATGCTCATAGCCGTGGACATTCCAGACCTCTCCCATGAGAGGAAGTTTCCCTGTTTTTCTCTGCTCTGCCTTCTCAGGGTTTTTCCCCCTCTTCTGCATCAACTCTGTCTGAGCCTACGGATCTCTCTTTTTAAATGCAAAGGTCGGGAGCATGGGGCAGCCCCTCCGCGCACCCACCGCCCCGCGGACCCAGGGGAGTCGGCGGTGCCGCTCGCCGCCC
>NW_008652218.1:0-14947 GCF_000695815.1 Acanthisitta chloris | reverse complement strand
ATGTGGCACTTCGTGCCCTGGTCTAGTAACCGTGGTTGGACTCAATGATCTTTGAGGTCTTTTCCAATCCAGTTGATTCTATGATTTTATGATGGGCTGCTTTGCTAGATGCCAGTAGTACAAGGGAGTGAGGAGAAAGCCAGGGATGCTGCAGTTCAGTGGGTTGACACACAGAGTCTTGGGTCTTAGGTGGGACAAAGTTCTGTTGGCACAGCCTCATTACCAAGATCTATTATCCTTCCTGCTGTGCTCTGCTGCTTCCAGTTTCTAGCAGATGGTCTTGCACTGCATGGTGTAGAAGTATCTGGGGTGTAAAAGTAGGCAGGAGGCAGCATGCTTTGCCTTTGGAGCATCTTGGTACTTGTGCCTATTCATCCATTCCTCCTCTTCAGCCTCCCAAGTCCAGGCATTGGTGTGCATCTAACTGTGTGTGGGACTTCCTCAAAGCCAAAGCTTTGCTGCAGTGGAAAGGAATCCAGATGCAATCTTGGCTTGCTTTCACAAGACTGCAAGTCAGTGGCAGCTGGGAAGTGGTATGTTCCTGTGTAATTAATTATTTTCCTGGGAATAAAAGGCGATGTTTTTTGTTTGCTCTCTGCAATGAATCAATCATTTCTTTAGGTATGATGTGCAGACAGACATGGTGAAGCAGCCGGTGTCCTTGGCTCTGCATTTGTCTTGGTGTCTGGCTGAGCAACTTCTTTCTGGGATGGGAAGCAGCTGAGATCTGTGTTTTCACTGTGGGGTTGTTCCTCCCCCAAGGGAAAGACAGGATACTCACCACTCCTCAGGAAGACCACAAAAAACACTGGCCCTGAAAACATGGAGTAATTTGAAATTTCTAGACTGCCTCCCTTGTCCTCTCCTTCTGGGGTTGTTTCCCAAATGGTTGACATAACCTCAGTGCAGTTTTGGGTTGATAGAGTGTCTACTACCCAGACTATCTTCTACATCAGTGTTCTTGGGCCCACTGCACAGGCAGAAACTTTCTCTTCCATGCTGCTGTACAGTAGCTGCAGTATGTGGCTCCTGATGGGTTTCTCTCTGCAGCAGTTGTTGCCTATGAGCAGCACAGGGTGGCCTGTGGTATGGCACATTGAACAAACCCCTTGGACAAGCCTCTGGACCTGTGTCTGGGGGCTGGAAAGAACTGGTGTATGACTTGGTGTTCTTGCCACATATTGCTTGCAAGGGACGTCCTCACTGTCACTGGGGGCTGGAAAGACTAGTAGTTAGGGTACTTTGGGTACTTGCTTGGTAGTACTGGGTTAATGGTTGAACTCTATTATCTTTCCAACCAAAGTTATTGTATGAAGTAACTGGTCAGCTTGAAGCACACAGTTGGATGAGGGCAAAATACAATTCCTTGTCTTTATATGTTTTAAGAAGACCCATTTAATATGGATGTCTAATTAACATGTTGGAGAAAAAGAACTATTTGTGAGGAGAGGGACAGTCCTAACAGACATGCTTGCTGAAACGCTCAGTGCTGCCCATATACACAATTTTTTTTTAAATAAAGGGGTTTTTGCAGGTTTCTCATCCAAGTGTACTGACCTTTTGCTTCGCAGCATACAGAGGGCAGGTTTAGGCTGACTTTGCTCCTCAGGGCCACCTATGCCTTTCACATGTCAGTTGGGCCTGTTCTGACAGAGGAGCCCAGGAACACCCGTGCCTGGGGTCCTGTGTGTGATGCCTCCCCATATCACTATCACACCTGTTCCTGCAAGGAAGGAAGACACTCAACTTCAAGTTGCCATCTCCTTCGCAAGGGGTATTGCTTCATTCAGCAGTTTGGTCACTAGGATCTTGGGGCCAACAAGGTGTTATGAGTAAAGGGGAGGGAGAGGTTTTGCTGCCCACCCATCCTCACTGCTGCAACCCTTCCTCTGCTGCAATGTTTTTTTAACTTTTTGTGTGTTTATCCCAAAACCTGATACTAAACGTTTCCTCTTTGCAGGCAAAGAGAATGATGAAAACTGTAATGGGGGGTGAGGGAGGAGAGAAACGGGTAACCCCATCAAGGACTGCAGTGGCACCAAGAAGGAGTGGCAGCTGAAGGATTAGCCCTTTCTCTCATTACTCAAGGGAAACTTTTCATAAACCACTGGCACGAGTCCACCAGCCCCAGTATGAGCTCAACCTCTACACTTTTACGTTATTTATCTTTTTATCCCCAGAGCTCTGTTGCTTTGAAAGGTTTAAGTGCCTGTGAAACACCTGTGCACTTGAGCATGTCCATAGTGCGATTTTCAGGGTCTACTTGAGTAAGCTGTGCCTCTCAGAGCATCTAGAGAGGGGCAAATCAGTACAGACACATCCACAGTGGGAGGGAAACTACATAGAAAGTACCTAGGCCATCAGGATGTACAGAGACCGTGCTAGGAAAGGCAGTAGAGCAGCTCTTCATTTATTCTTCATGTTTGGGGTGACTGATATGGAGCTGCAAGGCCTGTGCAGGCTGTTGCCTTATGTAGGGTGAAACTGTGCATGTTTTATTCCTGGGAATAGCCCAAGGTAAAGATAAGCTAGTACTTTTCTCCGGTGAGTAGTTATCCCTGAATCGCAGACTGTGAGACTACTAGATGGCTAGTTTTGCCTCTTCTTGCTCCTTACCAGTGAGCATGAATGAGACCTTGAGTCTCACTTGCTCCCTCTCTGAGCCAGTGTCCTCCAGCAAACCCCTTGAGGAAAGAACTGAAAGGAAAGAGCAGAAGGAGAGTGCTGGGCACCCTGTCAGCCAGGAGAGAGGAGGGTGCAAGGGATAGAGAGGAAGAGACCTCCATTCTGAGAGTACTCTGCATTTCAAGGCTTATGAGAGTTGTTCATCAATCACCCCAGAGCAGCCAGGTGATTGGTCTCCCCAAGCAAACCTAGTTCAAGTCTTCCAGGCAGCGCTTATGCATCACAGGGAAGCAAGAAAAGTCAAATAGTTGACCTGGCGGCTTTGCTGCCTTGTCTGTTCTTCTAATAAGCTATGCCTTAAAAGCACATGTTGAGTGTTTGATGTTCAACAAGGAGCTAATGTGACCTGCAATCATATACCATATATACACAGCAGTCAGTCATATACATATAGATACCCAGCTGTGTGTTGTTCATACTGGCACTTTCCACTAAGGGGATATGGCACATGTAGGAATATATCAATACTTCAGCTTTTTTATACCAGTAGTTTCAAGTTTCTATTTCAGCTAATGTAGAGAGAGAGTCAAATAGACTGATCAACAGGCAGGAAAAAAATCTAGAAAATCTTGCTTTGCAGTTCATCTGATAAAGGAAACATGTAGTGTGTAAACCTTGTTTCTCATCAGGCTGATTTACATTTGCAGAACGAGCACTGGTTCTCCTGTCCCTTGCACAGTTATTTCCCCTAGCATCACTTACCTCTGACATAAGCCAGTATAAGAATGGTCAGAACAATGTTTCTTGTCTGTAGAAAGAGAGATGTGTACCCTACCTATGCTAACAAGTCTGAACAACTGGAGAACATTTTTATAAATGTATTTATAAAGATATTTATAAAGATAAAACTATCTCTGAACTCTCTGTTCATTGCACTATTGTCAAACCTAATAAGCTAAGACAATGGAAATCTGCTGGCATGGGAAAGCAGGGAGACCAGCAGGGAGCTTGTCACAGTGACCTGCATGGATGCACATGGATGGTGCTGCACTCGCCAGAACTGTGTTGCAGACCCTGTGCTTTGTGAGTGACCCCCTTGACTGCAAACTGGCACTCTGAGCTCCTTCTCAGTCTGCAGTCAAAAGAGGCTTCTCATGGGCTACTGTGGCTAAGCCTCTAAGCAGGGAGTAACTGTGCAACTGAATACAAATCAAACAGCTTGAATCTGTCTGCTGCTCATTGCCCAGTGCACCTCATCTAATATGGCTGGATGGATATGCTCCCTCCCAACATCTTGGTCATGGGAAAAGATCCTACATAGGTTTTGGGTGAAGAGTCAGCTAAAGCCTGGAAGGTCATGGGGGGCTTCAGGGTGGGCCCCTATGGATGTTTCCATTGGTTTGGCTCAGTGCCACGATCTTCAAACTCAACAGTTTGGACTCAGATTGAGCTCAGACCTGGATCAGCCTTTCCAGGAGTTCAGGAACTTGTGAGCTTTGATGTCTCGTATCAGACCACCTGCACTTCCCCTAGCTGTAGCCTCAGTTGTCAAGAAAAAAGAGGGTCAGACAGGGGGCATGGTGTTTGTTTTTGCATTGCACTGCCAGACAAGAATATCCTGTTGTTATGTGGAATCACTGAAAACTTTAATAGCATCCCTAAAACCTTCTCCTCCCAAAACATTTTGCTGCTCCTAGCATGTTGATGAGTAGCTATGGACTCCTGCAGCAGAACTTGCAGGATTGAGTGGTCTTGGCAGAGTAGCTGCAAAGGGCATTGTGTTTAATAAAAGGACTGAACTTTAGAGTGGCCTTCCCTATGTTTTGAATCAAGATTTGGTCTTTGGATGTTAAGTGCTGGGCTGATGAACACAGAAAATACAAACTGGCTCCCTGTGTCCCTCTGGCAGCGAGCGGGCAGGCACTTTTCTCCTGCCCTGGGACACTTGGGGCAGATTCCCTGCAGATTCCTATTGTCCTTACTATGGAGGCATGATTTACAGCGGTGCTGGGTGCCTGCAGGTGCTGCCCACAGCAGGGGCAGTCCTGGTGGCTCAGCACCACTGAGAATCAGGCCAGGGTGTCCTGGCAAGGGCTGGGACAGGGGGATCAGGGCAGGGGGGAAGGAGGAGCAGCGGTGCTTGTTGACGCACAAACAGGTGTTCCAACGGAGGGACCTGCCACAGGGGGAGGGCTCTCAGGACCCACAAGTCAAACTGCACAGAGTCACAGTTAGTCATCATCATCGTCATCGTCATCATCATCATCATCATCGTCGTCGTCATCATCATCATCGTCGTCATCATCGTCATCATCATCTTCATCATCATCATCATCTTCAGTATTTATCTTCCCAGAAAGCACGTCCTCTATCCAGTCCTCCAGCTCCTCAGCTGTGGGCAGGTCATCATCATCTGTGATCTCCATCCAGATGCTGTCAGCCTGTGGGGACAGGTGGTGGTGGGTTAGCTGCCCTCAGAGCCACAGGGAAGAGATGGGGTACACTGCTATTGCTGGGATAAGGATTGGACCATGGGTGGGATGCAGGGGTGGTGCCAATATTAGCTCCCTGTGGGCAGGCTCAGCCACAGTGTCTCTCTGCCTATGCATTGGGATTACCCCTATTAGCTCCCTGTGGGCAGGCTCAGCCAGAGTGTCTCTCTGCCCATGCATTGGGATTACCCCCTGCCCCTGATGTGCTGTTGTGTCTGACTGGGGACAGGAGTCAATGGGTTTACATGAGTGTGTGGTATTGTGTGCCCTGGGTGAGATGTGTGTCCACTGCCTGTTCCTCTCTTGCACTGCCTACACCTGTGAGCAAGTGCATTGTCCACCTGATGCATTGTCCTCACCCTGTCTGGACAGTTCTGTAGACTCCAAGCCTACATAAAGAGATCTCAGAAAGCCAGCTCTTCCCCTGCATTGCCCAGTTCAAAAACATCACAGTGTTTCCCTCCTTCCATTCAGAGCCCTTCTGGGACCTCTTCCTTTGAGTCTTTACACCCCTCTGTCAGCATCCCTTCCCCCAAATTCTTTTACCGTCACCTTTGCCTCAGGACCTTGCTCTGGACTCTCCAAGTGTGATGGTGGCTCCTCCTCTTGGAAGACCCTTTCCTCAGATCATCTCAGCCACACTACAGCTAAAGAATGGTAAAAAGCACCAATTCCCTGGACTACAGGAGCCCCCTGCTCTTTCGCTCCAGCTGTATGCATTAATCCTATAAACCCGAGGGGACGGGGAATTCAGTAAGAAAATGATGAGTAAATTATGGCTGTTATCTAGGGACTGCAAGCATAGCTTAGATGGTTTCTGAGGCCTGGAAATGAGAGCTTCTCTCTCTGCTTTGCTATAGGTTCCTTGGGTAAATGCCTGGGAAAGCCCCTTTCCTTTCACTGTCTCCCCTCCATAAAACAGATCAGCCTTCTATTTTGCAGGGGTGCCCTGAGGTTATCTCATTCAGCGTTTGATGTTGTAGAAGCAGGTGATCTTCATAGGTCAGAAGATAACTACCAGTTTTTGCAAATGCACTCAACTTCTTTCCCTGTCAGTGGTACCTAATTCTCTATGGTTTATGGCTTGCTAAAAGGCCAGGCCAATTTCTGCTCTAGGAAAGTTGTTCCTCCCATACAATATTTTCCTCCCATACCACCAAAACTGTAATAAATGCCATGGAGAGGCATGCAGCTCTTGCTTCACGCAAACGATCTTGTCCTTAACCTCAGGACTGTTTGTGCAGCAAAAAGTGACACTTTTAAATGATGGGAACAGGAGTGGCCCCATTGCACCTAGAGAAGCTGCTGTGCAAATAAAGCAGTAATATTTAGCAGAGCATCATGGCCCTAGTCCTGAACCACCACAATGTGATGGGCAAGGGGGCCACTGGGAGCTCTGCTGTTTGTATTGGCAGGTTTTTAGAGAAGCAATGCGGTCACAGGGGTTATGTTCACCGAAGCCAACAGCAGTGTTTATTTTTACTCCATTGTGTAAGCCCCACTTGGTACCTGTGCAACTTGGCTGAATGCAGTGATGTAACACTGAAATAATGAAATGAGCTCAATGTTTGTTTAAGATATCACCCGCCAACCTAGAACTTTCTTAAATCTCTCTCTTGAGAAATAAAAAACGGACTTAAGAGGAATGAAATAAAAACTGCAAATACTATAATCAACAGCCTGAAACATTTACTATATCAAAGCCAGATAATGCAAGAGCTTTTACAGGTCTCTGAGTGACTGCTGGATAATAAGGCATATGTTCTTGCTTAATACTGTTTGCTATATGATTCTCATGCCACTGGCAATCCTACTTCCATGAATTTCCATTGATTGCTGTTTAATGGAGCTTTGACATGTCTTAAACATGGCCAGCTGCAGTAAATATAATGAAGGGAGATACTATGAAGTAGTAATAAGGGCAAAAGTCTGAAAGACTTGGACTCCATTTCTGGCTTGGCTGTTCATTTCTCTTGTGATCTTAGGTGACAGATGCTATCTTGACCCTTTTCCCTTTTGTCTCTCCCTTAACAATTCTGCTAACAAACCTTAACTCACTGCAACCTCACTGTCCAGGTGTCTGTCCCATGGTTTGGCAGATTAATGCTCTATTACAGGTGAAGAGCTCACATCCTGTCAGTGCTGCAACTACTCCGTGAGTCCCAAGTCAGCCTCTCATTACCCTCAATGGGATGAGCAAGATCCAGAGGCTCTGCTCTCTTCATGACACCATTGCTTTGCCTTCCCTACCACATCTTTCATGTTATGGTCTTGTAGCATCTGTTACAACAGGAGGCACAATTGTCCAGGGCACCCTTGCTGTCCCTCTTTTTCTGGGGCAATACAGGAGAGAGGATATGGAGGCAAGGTCAGTGGTGGTGCCAGAACCAGCACCCAGACCCAGACATTTGTCCCAACTCTAAGTCCCTCTCTGCTCTCTTCTAATAAAACATAAGATTAACATACAACTGAAATTTCAAACATTAAGTCAAACACCTAATTACAAACATGTTTGCCGTAGAAATATTTCTGCTCCCAGAGACACCTACATACCCACACAGGTTCATTTTAAAGAGATTAAAACACACAGCCCTTAGCCATCAAAACAAAACTAAGGTAATAAGTGAGCCAGGCTGGAGCATGACACATTATGTGCTCTCTGACCACTTGGACTGCTGTTCTCAGAAAGAGGAAAAAATGTGTCAGAGTTGTGAAGCATGTTACACTGCACTCAGCAGCTCTCCTGAGGTCTCTGCTGGGTGGAGGTCAGACAGATCCCTCTCCCACCTGTCTGAAAAGCTCACAGTGTGTGAGCCACCTGATATGAGTCCCATGGCTTGCTGGCTTGAAGGCAACCATGGTGAAAAGGGTAGCTGCTAGAAAGCTGGTCCAATAGCACAGCTGTGGGTGCTGTGGGCACCTTCACTAACCCAGCTGTGCCAAAGCAGCACCTGCTGCTGTAGCTCTCCCTCCTGGCACTGCTGGCTGTGGGACAGTGTGGAAACCCTTCACTGCCACCAGGTGTGGGGCAGGCAGGTCTCCTCTTCCCAACCAAATCCCTCCAACACTGCTCACACAGAGGTGGCTGAGGAGAAGAGGGTCCTGCGTGAACAATAGTACACCCTCTTCACCACAGTAGGATCCCTCCATTACCAGTTTATGCTATACTTTTATTGAAACTGTATTTATTTGGTTTTTTTGAAGCAGTGCAGTTTTTCCTTGTCATCTGTTGGTGATCATGTTTCCCTCCTACACTCAAGCTGTGCAATTCTGCTTCTACAGCAAAAACAACCTCCGTTTTCTCCTCTTCTTCCTCCCTAAGCATGGCTTTCATTCCCCCCTACATACTCTTTTCCTCCACAATCCCACCCATGCTCAGTCAGAGCAGGGAAAGGACAAAGGTGCATGGTGTGGGTCAGGGTGGAAATGTGAGACCTTGAAAACAAAACTGGGAGAAGCCCTGAATCTCAGGTCACAAGAGATGGTCTTGTCCTCAGCAGATGTAGTTTGTGTATGACTTGGCAGCAGAAAGACTCTCAGACTGAAGCTCCGAATCATGACGTCAGAGGTGTTACAAACCCTGCTGCATGTGGGAATGGTGAAGTCTTCACATATTTTTCCCCAGGGAAAAAGCCTGGTCTACCTGCATTTAATAGCAGCAATCCCACCAATTCCAGCAGACCTCAGATCCCATCCTTTCTAGCACCCTAATCTAGGGATCGCTGGATTTTCTGGACACACGCTACTCACATCTGTGACGTTCACCACCCCAATCTGTGGTCTGAACAGGTCGATCTTGAAGGTCTTCTCCCAGTAAGTGATCAGCTGCAGGAGTGAGAAACAAAGCTCAGACAGGGGTGTTCTCAATACCCCACTGCATTAGCTCAGTCAGCTGGGCTGCAGTGCAAGGAACGTGCATCAACGAGTGCATGGGAGTGAAGCGAGGCTGAACACAAGCTTGGGCTGCCACCCTTGGCAAAGGAAAGTGCTGACTCTGGGGATGTTCCCAAGACAACACCTTTATGGGAGGCAGACTCAAATGAGAAGCTCTCAAGGGATGGCCTGTGGTCCAGTTTCCCATCCTTCCCTGTCCCAAATTCCTCAGGGCAATTTCTATCCTCATGTGTGCATGTGCACACCCCCCTCACCACCCTCCCCATCTATGAATCAAACCAGGCCCATCCATGAATTAGACCAAGAAAGGCAAGGAGCCTCTGCCACTCACCAGAGGAAAGTCATCGGGGTCAATCCAGACAATGCTCAGGTCGGGATTATCAGTGTTGTCCCTGGCAACCTGCTTGAGGATTTCCAGGAACTCAAAACCATCTGAAATTATACATGAAACACTGCAGCTCTCTCCTGCAAACACGCAGGCACTTTTTGCTTGTGGGGTTTCCAGCTTCCCTGGCCCCCTTATGAACACAGGAGTTGTTTATAGCTCTCATTAAAATGCTGTCTCCCAGCGCCTTCTTTTGATAATAAGGCTTTTAATTTCAAGCATCCTCCCCGGGTATTGAAATTAGTTACACATGAATTAAGTCTCATAATCCTTCCGTGGAGTGGAACAATGTCACTATTTTCTTGTGGTGAGGGAGGAACTGAGCCCCAAAGAGCCCAAAGCTCTTTGGATGCTGGTGGCACTGAGAAGCACTGATGCCATGGCATTTCAGAAGTAGGCAGCCTCGGGTTTTCTGCATGCCTATCACACCCCCAGCCCTCAACACTCCCAGAGCCACACAGCAAGATGGATGCAGAGTCAGGGAGAGAGTCCTGGTGCTGGGGTGAAGGGGATGACTTTTTTTTCCTCAGGCAGTCATCTGTTTATATCCAAAATTTCAATCCTGACTAGCACACCTGCTAGCATAAACACCCAGAAGCATCCCAGCTCCCCATCCCGGAAGGCTGGGGCTTCCCATCCTGGCTGGGGTGCTAGGCTCCACAATGCAAACAGAGCCCATGAAAATACACTTTCTTGGGGGTGGAGTGCCACACAGTGAGGAAAATGGCCTCGTACCTGGGTCGTCTTCTTCAGCAAAGGCTACGATGTGGATTCCCTCCATGTCATCCTCCTGCAAACAACAAAGCTATTACTGTTGGGCCAGAGAGGGAGGACAGAGTCTGTGCTGATGCTGGAGATGAGAAGCAAGCAGATACCTTCAAACAAACAGGACAATTGCAAAGGGAGTCTTGACTGGAGCCCCACTGAGACACCAGAAAAGGAAACAGGGGGCTGAGGTGAAGCTGTCATAGAGGCGTTGGGTGCTGAAGTGAGTAGTTTGTACACTGAGACACCAGAAAAGGAAACAGGGAGCTGAGGTGAAGCTGTCATAGAGGTGTTGGGTGCTGAAGTGAGTAGTTTGTGTAGCATTGCTGAAACTCTTCAGTTAAAGAGGTGGGCATCATGATGGCAAAGGTGTCAGAGCTCCTGACAGTGTGGGGCAAATGCTTGTCTGCAGAGAAGGTCAAGAGCTCTCTAGCATGGGAATATAGGCTCCCACTTCATGCCTGAGGCCACCTACCCTCATAAATTTGCAGCTGCTGGGGGATGGTTTGCAGGGAAACAAATATCTGTCACCATGCTCAGCTCCAAATATGCTCCTTCAGAACCAGCAAAGGAAGTTTTCCCACAATAAAGAGGCAAGGTGGCTCATTCGGGCCCCTTTTGGGAGGTGAGGGGTCTCTGCTTTAGGTGAGAGTCTCTGTGAGCAGTGGGGGGAATTGAGTAGGGGACAGAAATAACAGCCTGGTAGACTGCTTTTCTCTGTGAGACATGTGAGCAATGTGTAACGATATTGGCAAAGGCCAATGGATCTGCCAGCAGGTTCATCATCAGCCTGCTATGAATGTCATCTCTGAATTATCCCATGGATCGGTTTCACCTTCCTCACCCGCTGCCGGTCCTGGTTTCCATTTCAATTGGTTTTAATGCAAGAAAAAATTCCCATCTAAATGCTAATTTCTTTTCCCTTCTGAGTCCAGAGGTGACAAAGACACCATCAAATACTGAAAGGGGAAAAAAACCTGAAAGATTAAGTGGAAAACATTATCTTTAAAAACAATAGCGGATGCTGAGCCTTTGTGGACATCTTCAGGGAATACGTTTTCACCAGGACATTCTAGGCAAATTTACTTGGGATTCAGACCACTTACAGCTGGCAAAATCTACACTGTTGCTTTTTCTCTGTATTTGCCAGTAGTACTGTCAGGCAGCAAAATTAAAAGTATATATATACACTATATAATTATATATCTGGACTAACTCCAGTGAAGGCATAGAGGACACTGAACTCACAGTGAGATCAGAATCCAGCCCACTGTCTTCTGTAGGTACAGGTTCCCTGCTTGTAGCAGAGACAAGCTCCATATTCCCAGGCTGCTAGTAAAGCAAACATCCCACTGCTGTGAATCCACACTTTCCCTGAGGCTATTTTAGAATATGTTCAGTATGAATGCAAATCCACTGCATGTAAAATTTGGGTCCCACTGAAGCTCCATGAAAAGCCTTGGAGGGGCTTCAATGGATCTTGGAAGCTATGTTTATACAGAATCTGTGTTTCAAAACAAAATTAAAAGCTATCATGCCTAAGTGACTCATAACTCTTGGTTCAGTTTTATTACCTCTTGCCTAGTTGTATTAAAGACTCCCAAGGTTTTTGCTGCTTTGGAGTCCCACAGTGCTTCATGTTACACAACCAAGCAAGGAGACATCTGAATGCTGTTAGAAATGTGACAAGCCTTTTGGAGAAATAACTGCATCTTCCTTAGCATCTGTAAAGCACCTGTTCAGCTTTGTTTTTCAGCATTCATCTGGACCACTCAAGGGTCCCTGATTAGCTTTTAACATCATATTTATTCACAGTGAAGGCATAATTTGTTATACAGAATTTTTCTTTCAAATTGTGTTATACACAATTTTTCTTTCATTTTCCCCCTTCCCCTCTTTCCTGCCCCTGCAGACCAGGAGAGTCCTCTGTGTGTGATAGGGGCCAAGCTGCTGGTTAGTCCTTCACAGTTGCTGATTTGCAGCTTGCTTACACCAGCAGTGCAACCAATGCACAATCTGCTTTGAAGTCTATATAATTAACTGTATTGACTGCCCTCACTTGCATTTTGAATTGTACAACTGCTCTGGTACTTTCACAAGGGCATGTAGTGATAGGACAAGGGGGAATGACTTTAAACTGAAAGAGGGTAGATTTAGATTGTATACTAGGAAGCAATTCTTTACTGTGAGGGTAGTGAGACACAGGAACAAATTGTCCAGGGAAGTTGTGCCTGCCCCATCCCCAGAAGTGTTCAAGGCCAGGCTGGATAGGGCTTTGAACAACCTGGTCTAGTGGAAGGTGTCCCTGCCATGGCAGTGGTGGTTAGAACCAGATAATCTTTAAGGTCCTTTCCAAGCCTAATCATACTATGATTCTGTGAATTTCCATGAGACATCTGTACTATATCTGCGGCTCATCCAGCAAGCAGGTCACTGAAATCACTCCACCTCCAGGACTGACAGCCTTTAGCTGGGATGGAGCATTTTAGGGCACGATGCTCTCCATAGCCCTATCACGGTCGCTACACAGGCCCAACACCTGCCTGGCACACTGCATAGCTTTCCCTTTTCTCTCTGTAGAGCAAACAGGACCCAGCTCAGCTGTCCACTGTACTTGAGCAAAGCATTTGAGCACACTGTTTGCACTCAGGCATTAAGCATCACAGTCAAAGCTTTCCCTTCTTCTTAGAAGAGGGAAAGTAGCTTCACAAGGACGGAAAGATAATATTTTGCCCAGAGAGGCTGGAGCTCTTGAGCAGCAGTTTCTTGTTGGAATTTGGCAGGGGATGCAAAGCTTTCCACCCACATGTGCTTACCCACGTCTCAAACATGTCCTCTGGCCGCAGCTTCCTCAAGGTGGCCCTGAAAGGAAGACAGAAACGCTCTTTGAGGACACATCCAGCACTGTCACACATGACGCTGCCAGCATCACAGAAAAGGTCACCATGGCACATTTGGCTGGTGGCTGGAGTCAGTGCCATCAGCCACCACATTTTTGAATGCAAGCATGGGGGCACTGTAGGTCAACTTATGCTTTTATTTATGGTGATAAAACCCTGCCCTTGGCCCCACTGGAGTCATTGCAGCCACTATTTGTGCTTGGGAAGATGTGATGCCTCTCTGTGCTGGGGTGTGCTAGTCCCACACATGGCAGATTGTTCTGTCTGTGCTGAGAGCATAAGGTGACCCATTCACTTTTGTCTTGCAGTCCTTAGGACCTTCCTAATGGGCTTTGTCCCCATTTTCTCCTGGTTTTACTCCCACCATAATTTCAGCACAGAAATTCTTCCAACCTCTGCTGAAGTAAAGACAACTGAATAACCTCTGCAAAGAAAATTTAGATCCTAATAACCATGGACAAGACAATTTAAACCCTAAGACTCATCAAAGCAAATATTTTTGAGAAGTAGTTAATAAAGGACAAAAAAATTAATAGTAAATATTTTCAGACACAGTCGTAGATTGAAGCTTGGCAGAGAGACTGGTAAGCTAAGAATTGACTAGGGTGGTAAAAGGGCACTCAAGGAACACAAGGCCATAGCAGACAAGCACAAGATATCCTCTGCACCTCTGCTCATTTTGGCATCAGCTCTTCAGGGAGGATTCCCCAGCAGACCAGGTGTTCCTGGCTGACCTGCACCAGGATTTGTTGCAAAGAGAATTGTCAGTCTATGAGGTTTTAGAACAGTTTGGTAGAGGGAGTAGCAGCGTGTTATCAGAACCAGGTGGCATAAGTGAACTATGTAACCTGGCACTTCAGTTTGCCTCACTACTCTTTACTCACTACTACTTTACTCACTAGCAGTGGAAACTCACTGCTCTTTACTCACTGCTCTTTACTCACTACTAGTTTACTCACTAGCAGTGGAAACACAGAGTACTTTTTAGAGGTTCCTAAAGGACCTGAGGAGCTACAGATCTGAAAGGGTGACTTTCTAACGGGCATGATGCCACAAGCAAAGTTAGAGGTAACACATTTGAAGGAATATGATATGATAGCACAAGAGGTACACTCTAAGAGTAAAGTCATGGCTATGGAGTTCCCAGAGCAACTCAATGAGTGGGTGAAGGTATGCTGGTGAATGCAGTGAGTGGCCTTTGGAGAATCATTGGACAGGATCCCTTCCTAAAGGCTCTCAGGGAATCTGAGCTGCAGTTAGATCAGAGGAGGGGATCCTGCTGTGGCCTAATGTCATTGGACAATGGAGATGAATGATCAGTTTTCATGACAGAGGGAATTAACCAACTAAAATTCATGGCATATTCTTTGGCATGATCATATGCATAACATATTCTCATAGAATTTGAAAAATATGGGATATAGGAATAATGCAGCGTTTGCTTATCATATCCAAGTCCTTCATGACCAACAGAGGCCTCACTATGAGATGATACAGAGGGATCTCCTGAAACTCGAATGTCTGCATAATAGACAGACATATAGGAAGTAATGCACTTGCAGAAAACCAAGCCTGGTTTTACAGGTACACTAATGGGTTCTAAATTAATTGTAAATAAATATTGTCCCTCAGGAAAGGGGCTGTCTCCTGAAACTCGAATGTCTGCATAATAGACAGACATATAGGAAGTAATGCACTTGCAGAAAACCAAGCCCGGTTTTGCAGGTACACTAATGGGTTCTAAATTAATTGTAAATAAATATTGTCCCTCAGAAAGGGGCCAAGGTGTAACAAGCTGAGAAAGAATCAGCTCCAAAGAAGAAGGCAAAATGAAGGTTGCAGACAGTAGGGAAATGACTGAGTAAAATATTATATATATATATATG
>NW_008652217.1:13664-22664 GCF_000695815.1 Acanthisitta chloris | reverse complement strand
CATTCCAACCCCTGAACATTCCATGAAACTTTTAGCTGGTGACAGGTGCTGTCATCAGTTGTTCCTACTCAGTGTTTGCTATGAAAGGAAGAGTTGGCTGGAGGATTTGGAAGAGTTGATCAGACTCTTCCTGTCTGACTGAAGAACAACAAGGAGGAGTGAGCTTGTAAGAATTGGCAATGTCCAAAAGGGTCTTTCCTGGTGGAGCTGCCGATGACTGAAAGGGACTTTGTGTTCTGTTATCTTTTGTGCCAAATGCCCCAACAGCAGGACAATGAGGCCAATGTCCAAGTGTCTGTGCAGGCTGTGTCCAGGCTGGCTGTGCTGGGTGTTTGGCAGCCAGGGCAGAGCTGTGTGTGCTGAATGGTGTGTTTCTTTCTGCAGCGTGAGTGCATCTCCATCCACGTGGGCCAGGCAGGAGTGCAGATTGGGAATGCCTGCTGGGAGCTGTACTGCCTGGAGCATGGCATCCAGCCCAACGGGACCATGCCCAGCGACAAGACCAACGGGGGTGGCGACGACTCCTTCAACACCTTCTTCAGCGAGACAGGCGCTGGCAAGCACGTCCCTCGCGCTGTGTTCGTGGACCTGGAGCCTGCAGTCATAGGTAACACTGACCTGCAGGGCATTTCAGTTACCTTCACAGAATAGGGTTAGGAGGGACCACAGTGGGTCATCTGGTCCCGCCTCCCTGCTCCAGCAGTGCCATCCCAGAGCACATGGCTCAGGGTTGTGTCCAGATGGCTCTGGAATAGTGAAGGAGAATCCATGACCTCTCTGGGCAATCTGTTCAGTGCTTGGTCACTGCACAGTGAAGTTTTCTCATATTCAGGTGGAACTTCCTGAGCATCAGTTTCTGCTGTTATCTCTTGGTTTATTGGTTTCCACAATTGAGCAGAGCCTGATCCATCCTCTGACACTTCACATACTTATATACATTGATGAGGTCTTTCAGTCTTCTTGAGGCTGAACAGCTCTAACTCCTCAGCCTTTCCTCTTAAGTGAGGTGCTCGAGTCCCTTAAGTGTCTTCATTGCCCTCCCCTGGACCTGCTCCAGGAGCTCCATGTCTCTCTGGTCCTGAGCAGCCCAGAACTGGACTCAGTACTCCAGATGTGCCCCACCAGGGCTGAGCAAAGGGTCCAGCTCAGCTCCTGGACCTGCTGGCAATGCTCTTCCTAATCTGTCCCAGGATTCCATTGGCCTCTTAGCCACCAGGGCACACTGCTGGGCAGGGACAGTTTGTTGTTCCCCAGGTCCTTCTCTGCAGAGCTGCTCTCCAGTGGGTCAGTTGTGTTGAGTAAATTCAATGTTATTAAAAGAATATCCCACCTAGACTTAAAACCATGAAGGATAGGACCTGCTGGCAATGCTCTTCCTAATCTGTCCCAGGATTCCATTGGCCTCTTAGCCACCAGGGCACACTGCTGGGCAGGGACAGTTTGTTGTTCCCCAGGTCCTTCTCTGCAGAGCTGCTCTCCAGTGGGTCAGTTGTGTTGAGTAAATTCAATGTTATTAAAAGAATATCCCACCTAGACTTAAAACCATGAAGGATAGCAGGTCTGGGGCAGGTTTGGTGTAGCTGTCCCCTAACACTGGACTCTTGTAGTCCAGTGACTGATCCTCTGAACTCTACAAGTTTTGTTTCTTCCTCCTATCTTGCCTCATGCTACCCCTACCAGCTTTCTTCTTGAGGTTCTGTGTTTTCTCTTATTACCCATATTTGTGCTTTATAACTTGGAGTGATAATGCAGAAAGTCTCAGACACAGAGTGTTTTGGATGGTAGGGCTTGTTTTTTATTTGGATGCACTGTTAGAAATACCTCAGACTCTTGGCTTGCAGTGGTAGCTGCTCAGCCATAATGCTTCAAAGGGTAACTGTATGTTCAACTCTTGACTTGTACTTCTCTGCTTGCTCTGAGATTAATGAATACAGGCAAACAGGCAACTTCAGCTGTAGCTAATAAAGCTCTGCTGCCCACCTGACTGTAATTAAAGGCTGCAGTACTGCACTAGCACACAACTCAGGAATGGCTCGAGCTAAACCAGAGACAAAGCTCTGCTGAGTGTCTTTGTACTTTTGTGGAAGGACAGAGCTTTAGCCTGCTAGATGGAAATGCCTATTCTTGGGAACTAGTGGAGATCACCACTGACTCAGTCTCCAAGTGTGGGGATGTTGTGTGTGCATCTGCACAGCTTAACACAGCTGTGTGCGCTGGAGTTACAGCTCCGGGTTTGGGTAGCTGCAGAGCTCTCCAGGAGCATCTCCTGTTCCTTCTGAACCCTTCTCTGCCCTTGGCAGGAAGCACCATGAAGAGAAAGGAGGGGACAAAGTGTCAGCTGTGCCTGCCCACAGCTGCAGAAGCAATAAGGCACATCCTGCAGGGCTTGGGAAATAAGGGGGAAAAGCAGGACTTAGGCTGCTGAGCTAAAAATGGGCCTTGAGTTGTCTTAAACTGGGAGAATGATTCTGCTGCTGCAGTCCAGTTATACATTGCTCTGACAGGTCAGTGTTTTAAACTTGAGTGTAAAATGGGACAGTTGCTTAAGCAGTAACTTGATTTTTCTCAGTTATTAAATGTTTAGGAGGTAGTAAGTATTATGTCACCTACTGATAGGTAGGAATCAAACTGCTTTTTATTTAAGGGTTTAGATACCTTATTCTGGACACCCCGAGGAGTTTGAGAAACCTGATCTACGAAGAAAATTAACTTATAAATAATATTTGTATATTCTATAATATTTATCTTGTCTCTCCCCAGACGAAGTTCGGAATGGCACATACAGACAACTCTTTCATCCTGAGCAACTGATATCTGGGAAAGAAGATGCTGCAAATAACTATGCTCGAGGTCATTACACAGTTGGGAAGGAGATAATTGATCTGGTCTTAGATCGTATCAGGAAGCTGGTAAGACTTTTCTTACTGAAGGCTCTTACACATAATTTTATCCTGTTTTACAGGTTTTGGAAATTAGGCTATCAAATGCAGCCCTATAAACTGTGCTTTGTTTGTTTTGTGGGGGGAGAATCTGTGGAGTTACATCTGGTTT
Organism: Acanthisitta chloris; assembly: GCF_000695815.1. Lineage (NCBI taxonomy): Eukaryota > Metazoa > Chordata > Aves > Passeriformes > Acanthisittidae > Acanthisitta > Acanthisitta chloris. The sequence continues at coordinate 19,613 of NW_008652217.1, read as the reverse complement.
TACTCTTAGCCAGCTGAGAATGGCTGGATTAGTCCTGCCAGATATGGCTTTCAAGTGGCCTAAAATGCTGATGAGGCACCTAAAATTTTATGCATAGTTTCTTGTCCAACTTCAGAAAGCCAGGACTGAAAAATTACCATTTGCACAGTTCCTGCTGGAGAAGGATTGGTCTCTGGCTGTGCCTCTCTCAAGGATGTTGACATAGGAGTGTTTGCTTCTGTGGGTTAGTCTTCTCTTTGCATTTCCTGCTGGTATAATTTCTGGATTAATTTTATGGTAATAACAGTAGACAAGGAATGTCAGTAAGTTGGGATGTTTCAGGCTCCCCAGTACTTTGATCACATGGCAGACTTTTGAAGATGACAGATTAGGAGGCCTGTGTTCCCTTTTTAGGGTTGTTACATGTATGTTACCCAACCTGTGCCACAGAGGTAGGAATTTCCCTGCACAATCAGCCCAGGGTGTAACTCTGGTGCTCTGACATTGAATGCTGAGTGAGTCTGGCTGAGAAGTTCACCTTTTGCAGATCACAACTGGAATTATTCTCAACACTTGGCTGCCACAGTGTCTAATGAAAGCAAAGATAAGTTTGCAGCAGGCTGTACCCTGACCTGAAAAACATGGTTGTAATTGCTTTGTAGCAGGCTGTTGGGAGTCCTTGTCATCCCTGGGAATTGAGCTGAGCATCATGTGGCACCTCTTTGTGAGGACAGGGCTGTCTCGTCAGCTGAGGAGACTGAGCTGACTGGCACTGTAATGCACTGTGACAGCTCAGCTTCCCTGAACCGGTACAGGATTAGAACAGTTTTGGGATGGAGAATTGTTCCATTTTTGTGCAGGTAGAGAATGTCAGATCAGCGTAAGGGATAGATGGTGTGTGGGTCTGAGGGTTACTGGTTTTCTTGGTCTTTGGTAATGTCCTTGGCCAAGAACTGGGGGTGGGGAGAGTTTTGAGGTAGTAGTTTAGAATAATAGACATCAAGGTTAGAAGGAGACCTTCAAGGTCATCAAGTCCAACCATTAACCTGCCATTGCTGTAACCCCTAGACTTTAAACTGTATCTTCAGCACCAGATCCAGATGCCTCTTAAACATTTCTAGGGATTCTACCTCCCTGGGCAATATTGCAATGCCATTCCCTCTAGTCCTTTCCCCTCAGCCATGACAGGAGAGACATCCCCCACCTTTCTCCAGCCCCTGTCAGGGAGTTGGAGAGAGCCCTGAGGTCACCCCTGAGCCTCTTCTCAAGGCTGAACAAACCCAACTCCCTCAGCTCTTCTTCAGGTGTTCTACACCTTTTCTGACCTCACTGCCCTTCTCTGGACTCTCTCCAGAGCTTCAGTGTCCTTCTCCCCTCAGCCATGACAGGAGAGACATCCCCCACCTTTCTCCAGCCCCTGTCAGGGAGTTGGAGAGAGCCCTGAGGTCACCCCTGAGCCTCTTCTCAAGGCTGAACAAACCCAACTCCCTCAGCTCTTCTTCAGGTGTTCTACACCTTTTCTGACCTCACTGCCCTTCTCTGGACTCTCTCCAGAGCTTCAGTGTCCTTCCTGAGTGCCCAAACTTGAGGTGTGGCCTCACCAATGCTGAGTACAGAGGGATGATCACTTCCCTAGTCCTGCTGGCCACACTATTCATGATACAGGCCAAGGTGCCATTGGCCTTCTTGGCCACCTGTGCACACTGTTGGCTCACACTGAGCCACTGCCACCAGCACTGCCAAGTCCCTTTGTGACCAGCACCTCTCCATCCTCTTCTCCCCCAGCCTGGAGCTCTGTGTAGGGTTTGAAGTAGAGAGGTCACCCTGCAGTACATAGGGGGCTCAAATCAGCTAAGAATAGTGTTTGTCATGGGGTGCCTCCTTGCTTATTGGTAGATAAATCAAATTCAGTATTCCTGAAGCTTGGGCAGTTGGTGTGTGTCAGAATCCAGAGCTGTCTGACCTTGGTTTGGGACTCATTGTCTATACCATGTCTTTACCACCTGTATTCTCCCTTCCAGGCAGATCAGTGCACTGGCCTGCAGGGCTTCGTGGTCTTCCACAGCTTTGGGGGAGGCACCGGCTCTGGGTTCACCTCTCTGCTCATGGAACGACTCTCTGTTGACTATGGGAAGAAATCCAAGCTGGAGTTTGCCATCTACCCTGCGCCACAGGTCTCCACAGCTGTCGTGGAGCCTTACAACTCCATCCTGACCACCCACACCACGCTGGAGCACTCTGACTGCGCCTTCATGGTGGACAATGAGGCCATCTATGACATCTGCCGCAGGAACCTGGACATCGATAGACCAACCTACACCAACCTCAACCGCCTCATCGGCCAGATCGTCTCCTCCATCACTGCCTCCCTCAGGTTCGATGGTGCCTTAAACGTGGATCTCACCGAGTTTCAGACTAACCTGGTGCCTTACCCTCGCGTCCACTTCCCGCTGGTGACCTACTCCCCCATTATCTCGGCGGAGAAGGCCTACCACGAGCAGTTCTCTGTGGCTGAGATCACCAATGCTTGCTTCGAGCCCTCCAACCAGATGGTGAAGTGTGACCCTCGGCACGGCAAGTACATGGCGTGCTGCATGCTGTACCGTGGGGACGTGGTGCCCAAGGACGTCAACGCTGCCATCGCTGCCATCAAAACTAAGCGCACTATCCAGTTTGTGGACTGGTGTCCTACTGGGTTCAAGGCAAGTCTGTTAACTCAGGATTTTTGGCGGACTTCTTGCTCTCTGTCCTGTGCTTATGGAGTGTGTTTGCTCACTGAGCTGTTCTGGAGGTACCTGGGTTGTATTTTGAGAAATGGAGACTTAGGTTCTTGTTTTGTGAGGTAAATGTTTTATTCAGGTCTAGAACATGTCCTGTGAGGAAGGGCTGAGGGAGTTGGGTTTGCTCAGCCTTGAGAAGAGGCTCAGGGGTGACCTCATGGCTCTCTCCAACTCCCTGACAGGGGCTGGAGAGAGGTGGGGGATGTCTCTCCTGCCATGGCTGCAGGGAGAGGACTAGAGGGAATGACCTTGAGCTGAGACAGGGCAGAGGCAGAGGAGATGGTAGGAAAAAGGTTTTCCGTGTTAGTGTGTTCAGGCACTGGAATATTGCCCAGAGAGGTGGTGGAGTCACCATCCCTGGAGGTGTTTAAGAGGTGTCTGGACTTGGTGTTCTAGGATGTGGTTTAGGGGTCACAGCAGTGACAAGTTAATGGTTGGATTTGATGGCCTTGGAGGCCTCTTCCAACCTCGATGATTCTGTGATCCCTCTGATTCAACTCCTGTTGTTTGACTTCTTTGATTTCAGTCCCTGCCAAACACCACAAAGAAAAGCTCATGGTCTCTTCTGCTTCTCCTGTAGGTTGGCATCAATTACCAGCCCCCCACAGTGGTGCCTGGGGGTGACCTGGCCAAGGTCCAGCGGGCAGTCTGCATGCTGAGCAACACCACGGCCATTGCCGAGGCCTGGGCTCGCCTAGACCACAAGTTTGACCTGATGTATGCCAAACGTGCCTTTGTCCACTGGTATGTGGGAGAAGGGATGGAGGAAGGGGAGTTCTCAGAGGCTCGGGAGGATCTGGCTGCGCTTGAGAAGGATTACGCGGAAGTGGGCACAGACTCAATGGATAGAGAAGAGGAAGGTGAAGAATATTAACTCACGCAGGGAATCATAAATCACGTCAATTGATTGGAATAAACTTCTCTAATCAAGAGCTTTGGTAGTGTCCAAACACTGTGTACATGCATTAACTATGCAGGCAGCAGTGCAGGAGATGGAAATTCCTTCTGTGGAAGGTGGCTGAATAAAACAATCCTGCTATAGAGGAGTTCTTGTCCTTAAGGTATTACTGTAATTAGTCCATGGCTTCAGATATGGACATTGCCATCCTTCTGTGTAAGCTGGAGGAACAGGAGAGGATTTGGCTCATTGGGTGCTCATCTTCAGCTATAAACAGCCTCTGTCTTGAAACCTGCATGGGCTAACTGTGGGGTTGGGCACAGTGAAGCACAAACCAAATAACCTCAGTGTTTCTAACTCCCTTGGAGCTGAGTGACTGAGGAATCTCCCCCACAGCAGTGCCAAAGGTGGAATAATCCAATGTTAAGATGACAGTTGAATACTGAAGGTGATTACAGAATACCAAAGTCTGACTCCCAAGAAGAGATTCGGGCTGGAGAATTCCCCCATGTCCTATTTCAGCCTTATTTGTATATCTTCTGATTTAATAGCGGAGTGATTCAGGCCCAGTCTTGCAGCCTTGTAGTTGCAGATGTGGTCACCTGCTTGGCAGGAGCCTCAGCTGGGGCATGGGTTCAAACTGAAGGAGGGAAAGTCTAGGTTAGATGTGAGAAGTGTTTTACTCAAAGAGTGGTGAGACAGTGCCACGGGTTCCCCAGGGATGTGGGGCCTGCCACAACCCTGGCAGTGTTCAAGGCCAGGCTGGATGAGGCCTTGAGCAACCTGATCTAGTGAGGATGTGTCCCTGCCCAGGCCAGCGGGTGGGACTGGATGATCTGTAAGGTCCATTCCAACCCCTAAATTCTATGATTCTATGGGAAGTGCCTGAACTCCCTTCTGCAGAGAGAGCTCAGTGCTCAGGTACTGCTGCATGTCTGCCATCCCCTTGCTGAGTGAGACCCCTTCCCTGACCCCAGATGGGTGGATTTGTTCCACCCCGTTTGTTTGATGGGATCATACCTGTAGTTTAGAGTCCCAGGCAGCTGCTGCTGGTGGAAGGTGTCAGAACACACTGGTCTGGTCCACGAGGGCTGACCAGTAATTGCTTGGGCTGAAACCCCTTTGTCCTGGATCACTGTGTTCTTGCAGCCATTGGATTGACTCAATGTGATTTGAAATTAATGTCTTGGAGCTGGAAGTTACCAGTTTTACATAGATGGGGAGAGTAATGTTGAGGCTTTATCCCCATGATGAGTGCTCAGACTCAGCCATGGCCTGGTGAGGGTGTATGGATGTGCCAATCACCTCCTGCATGCAGCACAGCTGATGTTTCAGTGAGTTGTTTGCTTTTGCTTGTGGTTTTATGTTCCAGAATAGACATAAATAGAGAATTTCAAGTCCTCTTAACTTATTTTCCTGCTTACTGGTTGATTAAGCAAACGTGCTCAGTAAGGCCCAGGGGACAGGCACATTCCTTCAGTCACAGCGACTCCATCATGACACACAGGGTTTAAGGGACGGCAGTGCCCACGAGAGGAATGTGCAAAGGGCTGTTCCATGCCTTGCAGGTGTCTGGGTTGTCAGAGTGAGACCCTCTCCTGCCAGCAGGTCACAGTGCTGTGTGCCATGAGTGCAGCACCATGATTGCCTTGAGTGACATGTGTCAGGCGAGCACCATGATTGCCTTGAGTGACATGCATCAGGGGTTGTGGATTTCTGAGCTGGCTCAGTGTGAGCTTTTAGCAGGGATTTGGCTCTTCTGTGAGGAATTTGGTTCCATTGAGGCTGACCTGCTCCATCTCCTGCTGATAGTGTCTGGTTTTAGCTGCACATGTAGGTTACTTGTATTCAGGGCACTGGCAGTGTGCTGGGAGTTGGCTCACAGCGTATCAGTGTGTTTTATCCAGGCATGGACAGTCATGAGTCTGTGCAGGGCACAGCACTCTGCAGCCATATGAAAGCCTTGTGCTGAGCTCTGAAATGCTGGGAATCTCATTCAGGGTAAACATTAGATGTGAGATGCATTATGCTTTTAATTTTTAAGGTAACATGTAATGCTACTTAGAGAAGATGTAATCTGGAACAGGACTGGAGTTTCCCAAGAGCTGCTCTGTCACTTGGCAGCCACTGGATGGGTGATGAAAAGACATTAAACACTCTCAGCCTGCATCACATCCCAAATTTCATTATATTAGTGTTGAGAACCCTCATTGCCTCGGCCAGTGGCAGCTCTCAGGGTAGGCCTGTGCTTGCTGAGCTGAGCTAAGATAGGGTTTTTCTTAGATATGAAGC
>NW_008652217.1:0-13638 GCF_000695815.1 Acanthisitta chloris | reverse complement strand
GCTCTTGCTTCAGCGAGCTGCAGAAGTCCCTAAACGCGTTCTAATTACTGCCTCTATGCTTGAATTAGCAAGTGTGTGGTTTATCTGTTTCCTGAAGTGTGGAGGAGATTCTGCACTGAATTAAATCAGTGTAAGAGGGAGTACCTGGAACTTGCAGAGGTTAATACTAGCTGTCAGTTAAAAGAAGCTGCTTGCTTCGCACTCTGAAAGCTTTCTCTAGTTCTAACTTTAAATGTTTCTCTTGATAAGAAAAGGCCCAACTTGTGCTCTGCACAGTCTGCACTGGCAGAAGCAAAGGCATTACCTAGTGGTAACTAAATATATCTTTACCTGTGTGGTGACACAGCTTTCTCCAGTGCTGTGATTGGCAATTAGCAGCTCTCACCTGACAGAATGACTCGTGTGAGTCATGCAGAGGAGGAGGAAGTGAGCTGCAGCCCTTGGCGTCGCTGTGAACTTTGCTGTACATTCTGGTGTTATCTGCAAGATCTGTTCCAGGACTGTTCTGGGGCTGTTCCAGGGGAATGCAGTGCAACTGAATCTGATTTCCACCCACTCTGCCCTCTGAATAAGCAATCTGGATCCCCTTTAATGTGCTAATGTCTATATTATGTCTATAATTATGTACATTTCTGATCTCTATAGTAAGCATGCCACAGTGTAATTGCAGATAGAGATCTCCTTTGGGCAGCAGAGGTAACACAAACCCACAGCTACACACACTGCCACCTCCTTCCTGCACAGCAAACTGCTCTCAAAGCAGATTCAGGAACAGCCTCAGATGCTTCAAGCTCCATCAAACAGGCAACGTTCACCCATTCAGCCTTCTGCTGGGAAGCAGGAGCTTATCTGGGAGAGCTCTGGGGTTGGAATTGGCCAGTGAGGGTTTGAGGTGAATAAGTAAATAAATAATGGGGTGACTCCAGTATTCTGGTGGGAAAAGAGGCAAGATGCAAATGACACTGGTTCTGGCAGTGTTTTAGGAGAATACAAAGCATTACCTGAGAAAATGGATAGTAGAACTTGGTAGTAAAGATTCTCTGGCTCTACCTTCCTCCTTTCCCCACTGGGTGATGGTGAGGTGTGGGAGAATGATGGCTCCTGGGCAGTTGAGGGTGACTTCCTGAGGAACTAGTGAAAAAACCAAGGGAATAGCAGCGTAAATCCAGTACTTTATGCCCACGTAGAGCAGATGTTGGCATAGTTTTTGGTTGCCATGTCCCAGGCCTTCAGCCTTGCTGGGCCTGCTGTTGGCATACTGCTCCCACTGGCAGATTCCCCAGGGCAAGCCAGGCCAGTGGCATCCTGTGCTTGATGCTGCTTTTCAGTCAAGTCCATGTCACTATGAACAGCAGAGACTGAGCTGAAACAGCTCTGCTGATGTGCTGCCCTGTGCCTTTCACCTCTGAGGGGCCAAAGTGTGTTCTGCCAAGAGACTTTGCAGCAGCCCATGGGTGCTGCACAGTGGTCACAGTTTCGGTGTGGTGGATTGGCTTCTTCACTGGCCTTGTTGAGGTTTTGTAGCAACCAAAGCTTCCAATTATTTTGCAGCTTTTTATCAATCACAGAGTCCCAGACTGGTTTGGGTGGGAAGGATCTAAAAGGTCATCCCATCCCCCCCCCTGCCATGGGCAGGGACACCTTCCACCAGCCCAGGTTGCTCTTCGCCCTGTCCGACCTGACCTGGAACACTCCCAGGGATGGAGCAGCCACAGCTGCTCTGGGCACCCTGTGCCAGTGCCTCAGCACCTTCACAGTCCCTTTGAAGTCACATTTCTTTTATGAGTCTTAAAAGTTGAGAAGAAAAGTCAGCCCAGTACTAAATGCAGAGTCCATTTCCTGTGTAGGAGCTGGGAACCACCAAAGGCTGGGAAAGGACAGAGGCTCCTGTCAGGAGAAAGGATTAGGATTAGGTGACTCCTGATCTCACCAGTTTTGTTGTGTTTATAAGGAATTACTTCAAAAGAAAATGCTTTTACAATTTGAGCTCTGGACAGGGACTGGGCTTAGGAGCCAATTCAGCAGTAAAGAGCTGAAGAACACTTTTCCATCCTGTTCCAGGACTCTTTGGAAGGGCTGTAGGCTTTCTCTGTGTTAGGGAGGTGATAATGACTAATCCCTTCCCTCTATCTCAGTCTGAACTAGGGGGAGGACTAGCTGTGTAACTTCCAGGCTGTGCAAAGACTTTGATCTACAGATTTCTTCTAGAAGTTGGGGAAGAGGATTAAAGATGTGGAGTCTCAACTGGCTGTTAGTGGGGAGAGGAGGGAGAGCATGATGAGGTGGGAGAAATTACATTGCTCTGAAGGTACTGTAGGTGTCAGCTGTTGAGAGGCTGAGAAATACCAGGATACTAAACAAATTAAGAAAGAGAAAAGAGTAAGTCCCATGAGCAGTGGAGCCTTTACTGGGGCTCTTCAGTGAAATGAGTTGGTTAAACCCTGGGCTTCATCTTTTCTGCTGCCATGTCCCAATCCCTTGGCCTTCTGCAGCCCCTCCTGAGCACTGCCAGCTGCATGGGACATAACCCGGGTTAAACTGTGTAAAGATATTCTGAGGTCTTTTGATAATGCCCTGTTTCCTCAGTGACTGTAAGCCTTCCAGGCATCTTTCAGGAGCTCATTTCACACTTTCTCTGCAGCAGCATTTTAGTTTCCCTGCTCTGTTTTGAGAGCTTGGGCACAAAAGGTTCAATTCCTCTTTTCAAATGTTTACTAGAAAACAATAGGTGTCAATACTAAGTGTGATGGTCTAGAAAACATCCCAGAAACATCTAGGAATTACTTTTGGCTAATACTTCACTGTTCATTGGAAATGCAGAGGCACTTAGGAGGCCTTAAGTGAGCTATTCTTTCTGAAAGAGAAAGTGCATCTCAGTCCCTTTAAAATGAGTGTTCCAGCCACCGAATGTGCTCAGCTTGGCTTCAGGCACTGCTCCAGGCTCTGTGTGACACCAGTGAGTGTCTGTGTGAGGGGTCTCAATTCTGGCTGAACCTGTGCCACAGAGATTGTGTTTGATCAGCTGCAAAGCTGAGCCGAGGGAAAAAGAAGGGTTAAGCCTTTCTTTGGAAGTTCAAACAGTGAGGGGAGTCCTGATCACAGGCAGCAATATTGAAACTCACTTTATGAGCTTGGGGCTGGAGATCAGATGGTCAGAGAGAGGTTGAAGAGAGTGTTCCAGATGACTTTGTAGTCTGGGTTTGTGTCCATATGGATATAATATCCACATGGATGTGATCAGTGTTCCAGAAAGGTGTCCTAAACGTGTTGCATTAGGCATTTCTCCCTCTGGCTCTGTTCCCTTTGGAGGTGATGGGTGATGCTGAACTGCCATCACACTGCTCAGGGCCTGTTTGCAGCTTCCTCAAGAGCTGCAGCTCCGTTATCTCTGAGTAGTTTAGGGTTGAAATGGTGAGATGCTCTTTGCTCTTCAGCTCTGCTGCTCAGGGAGGTCACTGAACACATCAGTGAAGGAGATGTTTGGGCAGTCCATAACTCCCAAGCTGTGTCTTACATCTGATGGGCAGGATTGACTATTCCAGATATTACACCTGTTAGTTACCTGCAGCCTGAGCTAGGTGTGCTGGGATCCCTCTGCAGTATCAAAGGGGTTAGGGAAGGAAGATAAAGAGGAGCAGGAGGCTCTTTCTGTCCAGTCTAAAGTTAGAACTAAGTGAATATTCCAAGTGCCTGTTGAAAGCCAAAGGTGTCAAGTCCAGAACTTGCATTTAACTTCTAGAGGCTTGAACTGGGACCAATTCCTCTGTGCAAAATAGCTTAAACTTCATAAGTCTTTGCTCAGGAGCAGCTGAGGGAGCTGTGGGTGCTCAGCCTGGAGAAAATGAGGCTCAGGTGAAACCTTCTCACTCTGACAGGAGGTGCAGCCAGGTGAGGTCAGGCTCTGCTCCTGAGGAACAAGTGACAGGACAAGAGGAAACAGCCTCAAGTTGTCCCAGGGGAGGTTTAGGTTGGATATTGGAAAAAATTTCTTCCCTGACAGGGTGTTCAGGCCCTGGCACAGCTGCCCAGGGCAGTGTGGAGTCACCATCCCTGGAGGTGTCAATACCATGTGGATGTGGCTCTTGGGGACGTGGCCAGTGTTGACCATGGCAGTGCTGGGGCAGTGGTTGGACTCAAAGATCTTAGAGGCCTTTTCCAACCTGAACAATTCTGTGATTTTTCCCCTATAGTTTTTGTCCATCATTTCTGTGACTTTCTCTGAGACAAAGACCTCAGAGGTTACTGACTGTCAGTGCTCCAGTTCCTGTTTCAGCCACAGCTGCTGTGAAGGGCTTGTCCCAGTGCTTTGGATTAGGGAGGCATTCCCAGCAGTGTTCTTCCAGAAAGCTGCCAAGACCTTCAGCATCTTCATGTTATTTTTCCTTTTGTTAGAGCTCTATGGCTACAACTGTCAAATGCATTTCATGGTCTTACTTCAGCACCACTTGCAAAAGCTGCACTTGAGTCATTCTGCTGAGAGTGAGGATCCTTGTGGCTTTTCAGTTATTTCAAAACCCTGTTGTGGAACCTGCCCTGGGTGGCTGCTGCTGGTGCAGTTTCCAGGAGATGCTGATGTCCCATTTTGAGCCTGGTGCAGTTTTTCAGCAGTTCTGGAGTCTGTGACAACTTGTCACAGCAGTGCCCCATGCAGAGTTTGTTTAGTTTTATATCTGTAGCTGCTGTTAAACAGCTGTCCCTGTCCTCTTGTCTCACCCATGCCATCATGTTTGCACTCTTACACTGCCTCTGGCACTAAGTTTTGTGTTAAATGGGCATAAAAATTATCACAGAATCACAGAATGTGCTAAGCTGGAAGGGACCCACAAAGATCATCAGTCCAACTCCTGCTCAGGCCATCCCAACAAATCCACTCTGTGCCTGAGAGCATTGCCCAGACACTCCTGGAGCTCTGTCAGCCTTGGTCCCTCCCTGCAGGAAGAAGGGCACAATTTCCTTCTGCTCTCATGAGCTCAGTGTAGCACGAGCTGGGAGCTGTGAGGTACCATGGGGTACCAGGGCTCAGCTACAGCTGCTGTGGGACCCCAGGCTCCACTGTTCTCTGCCTGGGACAGAGGTTTCTGCCTTTGTTCTCCACAACTCCCATGACATATTTATGTGGAAGGCAGAGCCTGTGCATGCATGGAAGTGTCCCAGTCACGTCTCAGTACGTTATAGAATGGTTTCTGCCATTGCCCACAAATGCTTTTGCCTGTGGTGTTAATGCCTTGCAGGGAGCACATATGGCACCCAGGGATGGAGGTTCCTCTTCCCTGACTTCCCTCTTAACTCCAGCAACACTCCCTGCACTTCTATGCACAGCACCCCTGTTTCTTGTTTTACTCTTTGCTGTCTTTAGTGTTTATCTTCCCTTCTCTGTTTTCAAATTCTGTGCCTTTTCACTGCTGTTGCAGATCCCAACAGTGTTTCAATTCCACCTTTGTCTATTAGAGCATATGTGCGTTGGCTTTGTTATCCTCACTGCCTGGGAGCATTTAGTGTGCTGAGTGTGTCTGCAGGTGTCAGATGTGCCCGATGGGGCTGAGGGGACACAGCTTCACTCCTGAGTCATTTAGGCCTGTTTACTGGTGATGTACTAAGCACTTACACATGGTTAGTGCAGACACTTCCCTGGAGCACCTGTGTGCCGATCCACCCATTTTTGGCTAATTGCAGGTGCTGGCAGATCAAGAGCAATTCTCACTGCTGTACTTGTGGTCGCTAAAGGCTTTTCTTGTTTAGTCTTGTATTTCCTTGCAAAAGTTGCTCTGAAGTCTGTTGGAGGCTTTGACACTTTTACATCACCTTCCTCAGCTCTGTGGCTTCAGGTCTGCAGGCAGCCAGCCAAGTTTCCTCTGTGAAACTCCCCCAGAACTCGCTGCCTTTGGAGAACTGATTTTTTTGACTGCAGAGCTCCTGAATTCTTCCCACTGCCAGGTTGTTTGATCCCATCCTTTCCCCTGTGGATGCCTTCTGGCTCCCCAGCTCATTTTAACCCATGTGCCATCTCCCAGACTCGGCATCAGCCTGCCCTGGTGTGATTCATGTGGGTTCTTACACCTTTGCTTTGCTGACATTTTCACCTTGTCATCAGTGTTGACCAAAATGTTTTCTCTGCCTTAGCTCTTGCTCTTGCACATTCTCCAGTGCACCTGAGTGATCTTCAACTATTTCTGCACCTTTAAATCCCTTGTAGAAGCAGTTTTTCCATGGCTCTTCATCAGTGAGCGAGATAAAGTGCAAACTTATGTCCTGACTCCTTGTCTGTTCAGCCTTGGACTGTACTTTCTTAGTGTATTTGGGTGCCCCACAGGCTTTGTGTGTACTTGCTGTCTGAAACTGGCTGGTGGCTTGGTGGGAGAGCTTGAGGGTTTGGGTGGTATCTGCACACATGAATGAGGCATGTAAGTCCCCGCAGAACGCAGCTGCAGGTGCCCAGGCATGAGGATCCCCAAACCCTCTGCCACTGCACAAGCTGATGAAGTCTCCTCACTGCTCCAGCAATGCCCCCCTGGTGTGTCTGACAGCAAGTCCTGGGGCATGTCTGGGTAACCAAGGTGTTGCCCAGATTTTAGCTGAGCAGAGGCAGGAAGCCCAACTGGAAACAAGATCTGTTAGTTAAACATTCTCTGCAGAACCAGCTTTGCTCCTGGCTCAGCCCTGGAGGTGTCAGGGCAACCTGGGGAGGGGACAGGGCTTTATCTGAGGTGGCACAAGGCAATGGCACAGTGTGACAGGCTGTGCAGGGCTGGCACAGGGCACAGGCTGCTGAGCTGTGGGGTTTGAGTGCTGCTTCTGCTCGCCCTGTGCAGAAACCACAGCTGAGCTCAGATCCTGCTGAGGACCAGTGGTGCTGGTACTTTCTGTTTCACTGCAGCCAAGGGTTGGGGCAGAGCAGCTGTGTCTTCATGTATGAAAAGTGTTTTTCTAAGAAAAAGAGATGCTCTGTGGTTTTATGCATCATGGCAAGTTGTGTTCCCCAAGTTGCTCTGTTGTTGCAAGGGCTTCACTTTCTCAAGCGTCGAGGCCTGGGGCTGGGCACGTCGCGCAGAGCAGTGATGGGTTGAGGGTGAGGTTACTCTGACCTATTTTAGACTCCTGCCTTGAGATAATGAACTTCAAAGCCTCACCCTCCCTGCCTGTCAGTGCTCCACTGATGACAGCTCCTTGTCAAGCCTCCACACTTGGGACAATCCCCCGCGCTGCGCGTCCTGCCCAGACACAGGCTGTGTCCCACACTGCTGCCGTGTGCTGTTGGCATGCTGAAGCACACGAGGGTACAACCCAAACCTGTTGAGTGTGAGTCAGCACCTGCCTGAGAGGGAGGTGAGGCGTGTGAAACCACCTTTGCTCTGCCTTTCCAGCGCTTCCGACGGCTGTGGTTGGCTTATCCCAGTTCTCAGGGCAGTCTGGGCAGGGATCTGGAGTCAGGCTTTACTCAGCTTTAATAGCAGCTAATGATAGGGTCAGGAACTTGAATTTTATTAATAAAAGTAATGCAGATGGCAGTTGCACAACTGCAGAAGAGTTTCCCTGCTGGAGCAGAGGTGTTGGAGGCCTCCACATGGTCACCAGCTGCTCTGGCCTGGCAGCCCCTCCGGGAGCTGGGAGCTGCTGGGGGACCTTGGCCGCTGCCGCAGCCCACAGACAGGCTCAGGTTTCCTGCCTGCCCCTCAGCACGGCCCCTGCACAGGGCTTCCTGTGACTGATGGCTCCAGCCCTGAGAGTGCAGAGCTAATGAGGCTTTTTGTCTTCCCCAGAGCACAGAAGGGGTCACAGACAGGGAGCAGAGGGTCAGACAGTGCAGACAGGGGCAGGGGGTTCAGCTTCTGGAGGGAAGACAGAGATGTACCAGGGCATCTCTATTGAAAACAATGGTTCTCTTGGACCAAAAGTTGCCAGCAAAGTACCTATTCTCCATCTAAATGTTGCTGCTGAGACCCACTTGGCCAGGGCAGTGTGAGACAGGCAGTCTGGTACCTGGGCTGAGCTGGAAGCTGTTCTTAGAAACTGTCCATGGCCTGGTATAGCCAGAATACTGCCTATGTCTAACCAGGACCCTGAGATTGCAGCACTTCGACACCTATAGTCCTGTTTCCCAAGGACTGACATGCATCAGCATCTCTGGGAGCAGCTGGAAAATGTAAACCCCTTTCCTAGCCCTGATGATGACACTTGGGCTGCTTTGCAGGTTTGTACAGGCTGCTGGTTTGCCCAGGAAAACTGGTTTGGTTTGATCTGTCAGAGATTCTGCTTACTAAATCTGTTTGTTCCCAGGAGCCTATTTTCTTAAAGAGCTGAGAGGCTCAAGCACATCTCCCTGCCCTGTGCTGAGCTGCTCTGAACATTCACTGCTTTAATTAGGCCAAGCTGCTGCTGAAATGAGGCCTTTGGATTCAGCTCACCATGTGGTGCTGACTGTCCCTGAACATGGTAGTGCACCTCCTGGGCAGGATCTCCTCCTGCTTGCTCCTGGGTCATTCTGGAGTGCAGTTTGTGTGATATTTCCCTCTGGGCTTTTCCAGTGTCCAAGGAGTAGCTACGGGAATCCTTTCTGAGCCTCCCACTTGGGATAAGGCAAATGAAGAAATGCTGCACTGGTGAGGATGCTGAGGCACTGGCACAGGTTGCCCAGAGCAGCTCTGGATGCCCCATCCCTGGAAGTGTCCAAGGCTAGGCTGGTCAGGGTTTGGGGCAACCTGGGATAGTGGAAGGTGTCCCTGCCCATGACAGGGGGGCTGGGAATACAGGATCTTTCAGGTCTATTCCAACCCAACCCATCCTGTGTTTCTATGGAAGGCATCTCATGAAACAAGAGTGAGACCCTGCCCCCTTGGAACCAGCCCAGCAGGAAGGCTCTGGGAACACTTGCTGTCACTTTTTGGGGAAGCTGACTGATGTGGAAGGATGGCCAAGACCTAAGAGGATGGACTTTTCAATATTTGTCCTCAATTGCAATTCTGAAGGGAGGAGTGACCCAGAAGGAGTCTCCGTGCAGCTCAAGGTCTTGCATGGAAGTGACCTCAGATTGTACTAAGGGAAGTTTAGATTGGATATCAGGAAAAATTTCTTCATTGAAAGGGTGGTCAGGCCCTGGGACAAGCTGCCTGGGTGGTAGAGCCACCATCCCTGGAAGTATTTAAAAGTCATGTAGATGTGGCACTTGGAGACATGGTTTAGTGGTGACTGTGGCAGTGCTGGGTTAATGGTTGGACTCAATGATCTTAGAGGGCTTTTTTAATCTAAATGATTCTGTGATATCTTCTGCCTGCTCAGAGGCTCAGGGCATGGGGTTTCCTAAGCTTATCTGTGGGTTCCTGTCATCCCAGGCCAATGGGACCAGCACTCAGTGGGTGCTGGAGGAACTGGCTGCAAGGGAAGCTCCTGCTGATACAGAATTAAGCTGAACAGACCCAGGGTGGGGTGAAAGGTGCTGGGTGAAGGGACTGGCTGAGCCTTGCTCTGAAGAGGACAGGTGCTCTAGGGTGGCAAGGACAGGTATGTAAAAAGGAGGAAGATTAACATGTCCCTCTGCTTCTGTCTCTGCCTCTCTACTCTGCTCTCATGAGACCTCATCTGCAGTGCTGCATCTAGCTTGGGGTCCTCAGCACAGGAAGCACATCAACCTGCTGGAGTAAGTGTGGAGGAGAAGGCGGCACCAAGGTGATGAGAGGGATGGGAGCAGCTTGCTCTGAAGAAAGCATGAGAGAATTGGGATTGTTCAGCCTAGAGAAGCTTTGAGTGATGTAAGTACTTGAAGGAGCCTACAAGAAACATGGAGATAGACTATTTACAAGGGTCTGGAGTGCCAGAACAAGGGGGAATGGCTTCCCACTGCCAGAGGGCTGGGATAGATAGGATATTGGGATGGAATGGTTCCCTGTGAGGGTGCTGAGACACTGGAACAGGTTGCCCAGAGCAGCTGTGGCTGCTCCGTCCCTGGGAGTGTTCCAGACTAGGTTGGACAGGGCTTGGAGCAATCTGGGCCAGTGAACCTGGGCCCATGTCAGGGGGTGCGACTGGATGAGCTTTAAGGTCCTCCCAACCCATAAAAAGGAGGAAGATTACCATGTCCCTCTGCTTCTGTCTCTGCCTCTCTACTCTGCTCTCATGAGACCTCATCTGCAGTGCTGCATCTAGCTTGGGGTCCTCAGCACAGGAAGCACATCAACCTGCTGGAGTAAGTGTGGAGGAGAAGGCGGCACCAAGGTGATGAGAGGGATGGGAGCAGCTTGCTCTGAAGAAAGCATACTCTGCTCTCATGAGACCTCATCTGCAGTGCTGCATCTAGCTTGGGGTCCTCAGCACAGGAAGCACATCAACCTGCTGGAGTAAGTGTGGAGGAGAAGGCGGCACCAAGGTGATGAGAGGGATGGGAGCAGCTTGCTCTGAAGAAAGCATGAGAGAATTGGGATTGTTCAGCCTAGAGAAGCTTTGAGTGATGTAATGAAGGAGCCCAGGTGCTCTAGGGTGGCAAGGACAGGTATGTAAAAAGGAGGAAGATTAACATGTCCCTCTGCTTCTGTCTCTGCCTCTCTACTCTGCTCTCATGAGACCTCATCTGCAGTGCTGCATCTAGCTTGGGGTCCTCAGCACAGGAAGCACATCAACCTGCTGGAGTAAGTGTGGAGGAGAAGGCGGCACCAAGGTGATGAGAGGGATGGGAGCAGCTTGCTCTGAAGAAAGCATGAGAGAATTGGGATTGTTCAGCCTAGAGAAGCTTTGAGTGATGTAAGTACTTGAAGGAGCCTACAAGAAACATGGAGATAGACTATTTACAAGGGTCTGGAGTGCCAGAACAAGGGGGAATGGCTTCCCACTGCCAGAGGGCTGGGATAGATAGGATATTGGGATGGAATGGTTCCCTGTGAGGGTGCTGAGACACTGGAACAGGTTGCCCAGAGCAGCTGTGGCTGCTCCGTCCCTGGGAGTGTTCCAGACTAGGTTGGACAGGGCTTGGAGCAATCTGGGCCAGTGAACCTGGGCCCATGTCAGGGGGTGCGACTGGATGAGCTTTAAGGTCCTCCCAACCCAAACAATTCCATGATTCTATGATATTTTTGCAGTGTCTGAGTTGGATATGTAGATGCAAACAAGTCAATATAGGCTGTGAACAAGGTGCTCCAGGCAAGTGGTGGCTCGTGCAGGAGAGTAAAGGGGAGGTTGGCATGCAGTAGTAGGAAAGTTCACAGTATGGTTCCTATCCAAGAAAACACAAAATAGGATGTGCTAAATATCCCTACAGGCTGGTGGGACTTTCTGCAAAGTGCTGTGTGAGGAAAGCTGTGCTGGAGCAGCGGGTGTGGAGGATTCTGGATAGATGCTCTATTCAGAGCTCACAGCTTGGTGAGGATGGAGGAATTGCTAAGGAAAAGTCCCTGATGTGGTGAATGCTCAGCTCCAGTCGCAGAAGCCTTGGCGCTCCTCACTTTGGGCCAACCCCTTGGATGGCCTTTGGACTATGTGTTGGAGTCCTACTCCCTGACTTCTGGCTCTCCCTGCTCCGTCCCTGCCAGCACAGCACCTGCTTGTGTCTTGAGTTAACACTGAGCTGCAGAGAGTGGGGAAATTCCTCTCACAGGGGACAAATGGAACAGGCTTGGGGAGAGCCCATGGTGTTAATTAATGACAGTCAGCTGAACACAAAGAAGGAATGTCTGCATTCTCATTCCAGCTGAGGGAAATCTGCTTCCCTTCCTGCAGTCTGTGTCTCTGTGGTACCTGGGGAGCTGATCACAGGATCCAGAGCTGTGAGTTTCTAAGCCAGAGAGTGCTGTGCCACACTAATCCCCTGAGCACAGCAAACACTTTGGGCGCCACAGCGGAGGGGAGATGCAGAGAAGGCAGCCCGGGAAAGTACACATTTGTGGTGATGAGGTGTTTACCTTAGCAGGTAGCAAGGTGGAAAGACAAGTAAGATGCCTGATGAGGCACACAGACCCTTCAGAGCTTCCTGCTTACCTTAACCCTCCATCCTATCCGGCCCTGAGTCACCTTGCCCTCCCTTCAAGGCACCTGCTCCTCCTCCTTGGGTCATCCCTGCTCTCCCTGCTCTGCTCACCTTCAGATCTCTGTAGCAAGTGCTTTTTCTCCTCCATGCAACTTCCCAGGTAAAGCACCTGTGTCTGAGTGTTTTTCCATCACAGTCCCATGAGAGGCCTTTGGATGTGACAGGATTGGCAGAAATGGTCCTGCTGGATGTGGTTGTTCCAGCCCTGATGGAACAAGTCCTCAGGGAATCACTGCCAGGAGGATTCATTTGCTGTACACCAGAACCCAGTGGTGTTCAGGCACTCTTGACACCCTCTGGGACACTCAGACCCAGTCAGGAAAAGAGTGTTGCTCCAAGTGTTCTTCCTGCCAGAGCCCCTCAGGTTTGTGATGTGCAGCAGAACAGCTGTTCGAAGGTGATTAACCAGCTCCGTTTTTTCTCCAGTTTGTGGCTCTTGGAGATTTATACTGGAGGGGCCCTTGGTGTACATGGAAGTACAAACAGATATGGTGTGGTTTATCTATGCTTGAAGATTTCTGTCTAAACCTGATCCTGCTTTTGCACAAGGAAGGGGGTTCAGTGATTTTGTCAGCTGTAGGTAAAACTCAGGGAAGAGAACGGCAGGAGCCTCCTGGAGATGGGAGGTTCTCCCAAGGGCTGAGGACCCTCCAGGGGCTCTGAGAACCCAAGCCTGCCTGGTGTCCTGGAGCCACATCAGGGTGTGACTGGGCCCAGAGGCTGTCAGAGCTCAGCTCCCAGCGCTGCTGCCAGAGCTGTGCTGCCCTGCGGCATGTGCCGACCCAGAGCTCAGCCTGGCCCTGGCCCAGCGCAGCTCTCGAGCCTGTGCTGCTGGGCTGGGAGATGGTGACTGGTCCCCTGTGCCCTTGGTAGCCTTTTGCGAGCCCTGACTGGGCTGGGGGTGGCCAAGAGCCCCCGAGGTGGGTCCTGCCCCTCTGCAGCCCCCACAGCGGTGCAGCCAGGGAGGCTCCGCTGGGGACAGCTCCAGCGCAGGATCCTCCCTCTGCCATCACTTTGTTTGCACAAACACTTACAAAAGCTGTGTCCGTTTTCTTTTTGTCCCCCATATTTTTGTGCGAGAATTAGGTTTGTCTTAAACTGGCCACGAATGCTTTGTTCATGACTTCTGATGTACTGTACTGGTGAGAGCAGCTCGGAGAGCTGAGAGCTCCCTCCTCGTCCCATCCCCGGGGAATTGTGCTTCTCCGCGGTGGGAACAGCCGTGTGACACGGAGCTGATGGGATGACAGTTCCTGGCACTGTCCAGGGAGGGCCCTGGACTCAAACCCCAGTCTGCTGCCAGGCCTGGAGTTCTGTCTGTGCCTTCTCCAGCCACTGCACGAACAGTGCTGGAGACTTCTCTGACTTTTAGTCGAAACTTCTCCGAGTTTAAGTCGAAATTCGCAGTCAGTGAGTGAAGTTTCATTACAAACGACACCCAGAGCGCCGTGTGCTCGTCCGTAAAGCCGCGACTGTTATTTTATTGTGGGCTGTGACAGCACAGACTCCTTCTGCCCCACAGCAGTGACTGCACATACTGCTGTGTGCCTTGGGCTCCGTGTAACCCCCGGGGGGCGCGGGGTCCCTCCCGGCACGAGGGGTGTGGAGAGGGGGCCGGGGGTCGGTCGGTC
>NW_008652216.1:0-7935 GCF_000695815.1 Acanthisitta chloris | reverse complement strand
TTGCTTTATTCTTCCTGCTTATCTGAAGGATTCTAAGCCTGGACCCTTCCATTTCTCTGTTCTGAGTGATTCTAGTCCTGGATCCTTTCATTTCTTTATTATTTATAAGCATCTGAGTGATTCTAGCTCTGGACCTTTCCATTGCTCTATCCCTTCTGTTCATCTGAGTGATTCTAACCCTGGATCCTTTAGTTTCTCAATTCTTCCTGCTTCTCTGAAGGATTCTAACCCTGGACCCTTCCATTTCTCTAGTCTTTCTGTTCATCCAAGTGTTTTTAACCCTGGATCCTTTTGTTTCTTTATTATTTGTATACATCTGAGTGATCCTAACCCTGGAGCCTTCCATATCTCCATTATTTCTACATAGTTGAGGGATTCTAACCCTGGATCCTTTCATTTCCCGTTCAACTTGGGATTTCTAACCCTGGATCCTTCTACAGAAAGAGAAATGGAAGGATCCAGGCTTGGAATCCATAAGCTGAGGAGGAAGGATATAGAAATTGAAGGATTTAGGCTTAGAATCCCTCAGATCAACAGAGAGAATGGAGGAATTAAAGGATCCAAGTGAGAATCCCTCAGATGTAAAGAAAGAATGGTAGATATCCTGGCTGAGAATGCCACAGCTGAACAGAAAGAACGGAGAAATGGAAGGATCCAGGCCTAGAATCCATGAGCTGAGAAGGAAGAATGGAGAAATGGAAGGATCCAGGCCTAGAATCCCTCAGATGAACAGAAAGAATAGAAAATAAAAAAGAGCAGAAAATTATTTGTTTTTTAAGGATCTGGTTTTGGGGTGGTTGGTTTTTGGAGTGGGAGCGTGAGAAAGCAGGAGGGATAATTGGGATAGGGAAAAAAGGGATTTAAATGCCAGTTGTGGTGAATAATTTCAGCGTGATCCAGCACACACAGGCTCTGGGTGGGAATGGCTGCACCATTTATGTGTTCTGATGTGGTACAAATATTCAGAACTTGGTTCTGAATCTGTTAGAAGTGGGAAAATCCCCTGTCCTCCTCCCACCCCCCAGGGGTGTGTGGCTGCACTCTCAGGATTGAGGATGGTCAGTTTGGATGGACGTCCAGCACAGGCACAAAATGTGTCTCTGCCCAGGTTCCAGATGGACACAGGAAACTCACTGCTGTGTCTCACCAGCTCTTCCAAGCAGCAAAACCTCAAAGTGGGTAGAAAAGGAGAGTGTTGTGCTGCTCTCCTCACAAAGGGAAATCCAAGAATGGGTGAACACCTCACAGGGATCACATCTCCCAAGCAATCTCACTCTCAGGAGAGGTTTTCCAGAGGTTCCTCCCTCTGTTAGGCTCCTGTTCAACTCCCACTGCCTTTTTATCTCAGTCGCTTTTCACTGCTGCTTTTACTGTCGTTACTGATTAGGAGAGATTGGGTTTCTTAAGTGTAAAGAGTGAAAGATTCTCACAAGGTTAAGCCACAAAATGAGATGCCTGAAAGTATGGCAGAATTCCTGCCTCTCCAGCCTGCTCTTTACTTAATGCCTAGGTGGAAATGTTCCCTCCTGAGCCTCCCTGCGCGTGGCTGTGTCCCCGGGACACCTGCCAGGGCGGGGGCTGGAGATGCCCGAAATCATGTGCTCAGCAGGTGTAAATCGTCTGCGGGGAGAGCTCACCTTTTGTCCTCAAGCCCAGAGGCAGTTTCTCTTCATTAGCAAGGGAAGATGGGGGGAAAAGATTAGCCTGGTTCCCTGACTGCGTGCCAGGGTCAGATATCACGTGGAGAAAATCTGCTCCTAGGCTCACAAGTGTGTTTGCTCCTAGTGTGGTGGCAGGAAAGTGTCTTTGTGCTGACTGGGAGGTGATGGTAATCACGGGAGAGCTGAGACCCAGAATTTCCCTGCAGAGATTTTTTTCCACCAGGACCCACTGTAGGTGCTCCCGTTGGGAAATTAAGGTACCTAGCCATGGCTGTGATTAAACGTTTCACTCTGCAGGTGTCGGGCAGCGTGGGAAGTCCAACTCTGCGGCTTCACGTCGGACAGTCCGTTACCAGCAAACCAGGATGTGTTGCTGGTGGTTATTTCTTTCCCCTGCACTGCAACAGATAAATCCCTCGGAGTAAGTGGCTCATTTGCCTGTTCAAACTGCAGCAATGTGTTGCCATCACAGTTGTGCGTGATGTTTGCTGTTCCTTCAAGGTCCCACACCAGGGCTGAGCCACAGAAACGAGCACAAAAACTGCAGTTTGAGAAGACCAAGGTCATGTTATTTGTGGCAGGACGAACCCCGTAATTAATTGGCCTCTCCCTGCAGTGGCAGCACAGGCAGCTTGGCCAGGGGACAGGCAGGGAATGGGAGGATGTGGAGCATCCCTGTTTTTCTGGGGCAAACAGGTGAGCTAGGTCTGATGAAGAACATGAGTTTCATTGGTAAGGAGGAAAATGACAATCTCTTTTAGGACTCCTTGGACCAGTCAAGAGTAGTTATTTTCTCTTTAAATGTTTACAGATCTTCGTTGTGGCAGGAAATAGGAAACAGAACCTATTAGATTTTTCTCTTTCCAAGTGGCATTATATTCAGCAAGTGCAAGGCAAAAGGCTCCTTGGAATTTGTTATTTATTATATTTTTCTCTCAGACAACGACTGACCAAGTCCCTCCCCAGTGAATGTACATCTCTGCTGTTCATCCTGGTATTTTCTCCATTGAATTGATTAGGAAAACCTTAGGAAACCTGTTCAAAGACATACCAGTCACTTGGAAATTCCCAGCCTGATATCCCAGTGCACAGAGAATAAATGCAGGGTTTGTCTGTCCTCTCCCAGTGCCCATTTCCCTGGCATTGCCTGCCTGATGGCTTTTCTCTGGGACACTTGGATGGGATCTGGAATGCTCATTTTCGGGGTGTTTGCAAGGAGCTTACACAGATCACTAACAGCATCACCAACGGTTGTGTTGGGAAAAGTTACTGTGAATACCCAAAGATATCGTTGTCGATTCAGGTTCGGTGACCTTTTGTGATCCAGAACTGTTCTGTGGAAAACAAAGGGATATTGGAAAATCCCTGAGTTTCCACCTTGCTGAGGTCTGAAACAATCAGCATTCCTGGATGTAAATGACTTCTCTCCACGCCTGAAGCTCAGGGATGGGATATCTCACCCCGATTTCCTCTAGCACCACTTCTATCACACCGTCCATCCTGGAGCTGGAATTTCATCCTGTACCTTTTCAGCTGCAGAAATACTTCTCCCTGCAGATTTAAATAATTAATTGGGACGTGCCTGGTGGGTCTGGAGCTGAAACTTCAGGGAGGCAGCAGATCTGTGTGACCAAGTGACCTTTTGCTGTCCTGCTCGTCCCCGCGCGCTCGCTGTGCTCAAAGGGACGCTGTCAAAATCCCCAGGCCTTAAAACTTTAACCCGCACTGACAAGTTGTTCTACATTATAAGTCTCCCCTAAAAGATTGCCACGATTGTTTTGTTTGTTTGGTTCCTTGCTGAAGGCTCCACAATACAGGTTCATTTGTCCTTTTGGGCAGGTGGATATTTTTAAATGCTCAGTTATTCCGTGACCTGTTAACATGGAGTTGATGTGCGTGTGCTCCACTCAGCGCAGACCTCGGCAGGGATGGAGCAGCTTCTCTGCACTCTGGAAGGAGAGACAACCCAGAGTAGGAGCCATTTTGCAAGGCTTTGCCTTCCTGCAGTGTTTTGGAAGCCTTGACTGGAGCCCCGTGGTGATATTAGCTACGTGTGTGTTGGTGAAACACGAGTTGGTTCTGACAAAGGTGGAACACGAGTTGGTTCTTGCTGTGTTTCAAGGCACTCTGGATTGCCCTTGGGCATTATTTCTGGCAAGATCTTTGTTTATAGAATCACAAGGTTGTTTAGGTTGGAAAAACCTCCAAGATCGTGGAATCCAACCTTTGCTCACCACCTTGCCAACTGGACCAGAGCACCAAGTGCCACGTCCAGTTACTCCTTGAACCTTGTTCCACTCTCCTGTGAGGGAGTTGTAGGGAGCAAAAAGGTCCCCTCAAGCCTCCTTTTCTCCAGGCTGAACCCCCTCGGCCACTCCTCGTGTGACTTAGATGGTTCAGTGCAGCTCCCCACGAGGAGGTGGATCAGAGCCAGCAGTACAGGTGCATCTGTGGCCCCACACGTTCCCTTTTCCTCGTGCCAGGACAAGGAGTGACACCATGCCTGGTTTATATGGGGTGGCTGCACGGCCACGATCCCATTGCATGACACAGAACATGTGTCTGTGCCAGCCAGGGAGGAGGGAATGACTGATAGCCCTTGGCCACAACCCAGGTAAGCCACACCTGCACTTTCAAGCTTGAATTGAACTCTTTTACCACTGCCTATCAACTCTACCTTGCTCCTACTGCAACTGTACCAGCCCAAGAAAATCCTTTTCCTTCTTCCTGTTACAGGTTTTGCCTTCCTTGTTTCTGGTGAGGTCTGTGGCATGCCCTTGGCTGCCAGGAAGTCTCCTGAACCGAGCCAAAGGGGACAATGTCCCAAGGCCCTGGCAAGATAATCCCTCTCAGCCCTCCATCACGTGCTGGACACAAAGGTAGAGAAGTACATTCTAAGCAATCTCTCTGGAAGTGGTTCCCTGGGTGCTGTAACCTTGCTGGATGAAGTTGGATTCTTGGTGCTATTCTAAGGTTATGTTTTATGGATTTCAGCTAGAGACATGTTTGTTTGCACAGGGTCTTTGTACTTACATGTTGGTTAGGACAGTGATTTTCCTGAGCTGTTCTGCAAGACGACCACATAGAGTCCCACACTGATTTGGGTTGGAAAGGCCTTAAAGCTCATCTTCTTTCACCCCCTGCCACAGACAGGGACACCTCCCACCAGCCCAGGCTGCTCCAAGCCCCATCCAGCCTGGCCTGGAACACTCCCAGGGATGGAGCAGCCACAGCTGCTCTGGACAACCAGTGTCAGTGCCTCAGCACCTCCCAGAGAAGGATTTCTTCCATATATCTAACCTAGATTTCCCCTCTTTCATTTTGAACCCATTACTCCTTGTCCTATCACTTCAATTCCTGATGCAGAGTCCCTCTGCAGCTTCCCTGGAATCCCTTCAGACCCTGGAAGGTGCTCTGAGGTCTCCACACAACCTTCTCTTCTCCAGACTGAACAGCCCCAACTCCCTCAGCCTGTCCTCACAGGGAAGGTGCTCCAGTCCCCTGATCAGCTTTGTGGCCTCCTCTGGACTTGCTGCAGCAGTTCTGTGTGCATTGGGGGCACCAGAACTGATGCTCCTGCACTGAGGCCCTGAGGGAATGCTCTCCCAGTGGTTGTGATGATGAAGAGAAGAACTCCATGTCTCACTGGAATAGGGTGATGCAGATTCTTCAGCAGCCAAACCAATCCTACAAGGTTTTCACCATTTCTGAGGCTCTGGAGCACGTTTGGAACATTGCAGGTCTCGGTTCTCTCCTCCATTCAGCTCTGTCCTGCTCAGTCAGTTGTGAGGGAAGCCAAGTGTGAGCCTGGGTCATGCAGCTTGGGAAAGGCTTCCCAGGCATGTTCTAGAGCAGTGCTGGGTCCCCAGGGAGGCCTGTGAGTCACCAGACTCCTCCTGCCTGACACAGTTCTCCGTGGTACGTCAGCCAACACCCCCAGATGTTCTGAGCAGATGCAAAACATGTTCTAATGGCCATGAGGAACTGTGCTCCAAGCTATTAACTGCTGGTGCAAGAACAGCTTTCATTTCTGCCCTGGGAACCAGAGGGACTTGGTGTCAGTGCAAAGTTTGTCACTATGGTGACCCTCTGTACAATAATTCTCCAAGGAGCAGCAGTTCCATGGAAACAGCGTGTCCTGCTCTGCCCTGACCTGTCCTGAGAGCCACGGGGCACTTGGGGACATGGGTCAGTGGTGGCCTTGGCAGCACCCAGTTAACCCTTGGACTCGGTGATCTCACAGGGCTTTTCCAACCCAAACCATCCTGTCTCTCTGTGACTCCGTGGCTCTCTCTGAGGATGTGCTGCTGCTCTCCCTGGGGCTGTGCACAGGTGCTGCCAGATGTGCCCTACCAGCTGTCCTGGCAGGGGCTCAACTCACCAGAAATGAGAGGAGGTGAGGGCATAAAAGCAGGGGAAACTAGCTGGTCAACAACTGCTGTTTACCTCCTCATGGCTAACTTCCAGAGACAGTAAAATAGGGAATTAGAGGCTTTGCAATAGCAATATTATTTTTACCTAAATGCTTGGGGTTTTCTGGTCCTGGGCCTGTCTGGGAAAACAGTTTTTCCAGGCTGAATGATGCTACAGTAATCAATAGCCTCAACTGCAGTTATTCCTTGAAGCTTTTCCTGTGTGCCAGTGGAAATCAAGAAGGAAAGGGAGCTGTGGTGGGTGGTTATGTATGTCCACATAGGAAACTGGAACATGACCTGTAGTTGGGGTAGGAGCACCTCCTGCCTGCGCTGTGTGCTCCAGCACAGCTCTTCCTTTTGTACCTAAACCTTAACGTCCTCTTGACGTGGAACACTTGATGCTGCTTTTCCCTGAACTCCTTGGCTCATGCCTGTGGCTACTCGTGGGAGAGTGTCCAAGACAAACTGAGTGTCAGGAGAGCACATCACTTTCTTGGGGCATGGCCTGGTTACGTCACCAGCACGGACACTGTTGGTATCTCCTCAGCACACCGGGTACAGTGTGCTGAAATGTTGCTGTGGCACCTGAGAAGTCACAGAGATGTTTGTTCCGACACTGTGACGATTCCTTTGTTGAGGTATCAGGTGAGTTCTGAGCCCTTAACCCATGGCTCCCTCTGCAAAGTCCTTCCAGAATGGAAAAGAACAAAAATACACATTTGTTACATGGCCTGAAAGCTTTCAAATGTAAAGAATGATCACAGAATCATTTAGGTTGGAAAAGACCTGTGAGTCCAACTGTATTGCTAGGTGTAAGGATGCCTGGAACTCTCCACAGGAAATCTCCTGAAGTCATTCCATTAAATCACTCCTTTGGACTTATCCAAGGAGTTGTATTTGTTTGTCCCTGAGAAGACACAAACAGAGCGCTTAGGAACACAAAGAAAAGTTTTCAAACAATATGCTGAGTAAAAAAGTTGTTTTCAAACAATATTCTGAGTTTAAAAAAGGGTTTTGGTCAAAGTGCCTGCAGGGTGATCAATAGGTACCCACGGTTTGTGATCGGGTCCTGCAGTGTGTGATCAATAAGTGCCCACGGGGTGTGATCTATTAGTGCCCACGGTGTGTGATCGATAAGTGCACAGTGTGTGATCAATAATTGCCCACGGGGTGTGATCTATTAGTGCCCACGGTGTGTGATCGATAAGTGCCCGTGGGGTGTGATCAGTAGGTACCCACGGGGTGTGATTGGGACCCACGGGGTGATTGATAAGTTCTCACTGGGTGATTGATAAGTGCCCACGGGGTGTGAGTGGGACCCGTGGGGTGATCAATAAGTGCCCACGGGGTGTGATCGATAGGTACCTGTGGGGTGTGATTGGGACCCGCAGGGTGATCGATAAGTGCCCGCAGGTTGATTGATAAGTGCCTGCAGGGTGATCGATAGGTACCCGTGGGGTGTGATCGATTAGTGCCCGTGGGGTGTGATCGATAGGTACCTGTGGGGTGTGATTGGGACCCGCAGGGTGATCGATAAGTGCCCGCAGGTTGATTGATAAGTGCCTGCAGGGTGATCGATAGGTACCCGTGGGGTGTGATCGGGTCTTGCTGTGTGTGATCGATAAGTGCCCGTGGGGTGTGATCAATAAGTGCCCGTGGGGGGTGGTCGGGTCTCGCTGTGTGTGATCAATAAGTGCCTGCAGGGTGATCGATAGGTACCCGCGGGGTGTAATCGATTAGTGCCCACGGGGTGTGATCGGGTCCCGCGGTGTGTGATCGATAAGTGCCCGCGGGGTGTGATCGATTAGTGCCCGCGGGGTATGATCGATTAGTGCCCGCGGGGTGTGATCGATTAGTGC
>NW_008652215.1:1261-1788 GCF_000695815.1 Acanthisitta chloris | reverse complement strand
CTGTCTTGTCTCCTCTCCGACCCCACTCCAGGTTCTCTGGTCCAGGAAGCATGACCGAGTCAGCTGTCCTCAATGTCAGCCAACGTGGGAGGCACCTGCTCTGGGAGTAGCAATGGCTACTATGGCTGGTATCAGCAGAAGGTCCCTGGCAATGCCCCTGTCACTGTCATCTACTGGAACGACGAGAGACCCTCGGATGTCCCTTCGCGATTCTCTGGATCCAAGTCTGGCTCCACAGGCACGTTAACCATCACTGGGGTCCAAGCTGAGGACGAGGCTGTCTATTACTGTGGCACTCGGGACAGCAGCACTGATGTTGTCACAGTGACACAGAGCAATTGTGAAGTGATACAAACGCTTGTGCCATTGTATACATCAGTTAGGAGTCTCTGCTGTACCTGTTGGATGGTGGGGGAGGTCCTCACCATGGCCCTGCCCTTGCTGCCTTATGCTGACGGTGACTGTGCTGAGTGTCTAAGCTCAGCCATCCCTTAAAGCCTCAGATTTGTGCCCATCCGTGTCATTTT
>NW_008652215.1:600-823 GCF_000695815.1 Acanthisitta chloris | reverse complement strand
GTCGGGAGTGTGGCTGACGAAGACAGCCATGATACCTGTGCCTTGAGTGGGAGCAGGGGTGGCCAGGGACAGACCCAGTTCAGGCTGCCTGTGCCAAGTGCCAGCCCATGGGGTTGCACCCTGGGGCTTTGTGCTGGATGGCTCTCATTATTCAAGATCACCTGCTCTGGGAGCAGCAACAACTATGGCTGGCATCAGCAGAACGGCCCCGGCAGTGGCCCTG
>NW_008652215.1:0-463 GCF_000695815.1 Acanthisitta chloris | reverse complement strand
CTTGCAGTCCAGGAAAACGTGGGGAGTCCTTCTTGGCTCGGCCGTGGCTCACGGGTGTGTGGCTCTAATCACCAGGTTGGTTTCTGACCGTTCCAAAGTGCCATCCTTGGAGCTGATTTTCATCCGCTCGGTCCTACAGGTGCTGTCCATCACTGTTGTGTGCTACTACCATGAGCCTCCCTTTGGGCCCAAGGGCTACAGGCTCCGGCTCTTCTTCTACGGGGTCTGCAATGTCATCTCTATTACCTGTGCTTACACCTCCTTCTCCATAGTGCCCCCCAGCAATGGGACCATTATGTGGAGGGCCACCACCACGGTGTGACCAGCTCCCTGACCAGCTGCCCCAGGAGCCCCTGGGCCATTACTCCAAGGGAGTCTGCCCTGCTGAAGCTGTGGCTTCAGCACTGAGAGGTGGGGATGTGCCATGGAGAGGAAGCTGGCTGTGTCAGCCAACATGAGAGAA
>NW_008652214.1:0-322 GCF_000695815.1 Acanthisitta chloris | reverse complement strand
TGGGATGGCACTGAAAGGCCCTGGGGGATGCTGGTGTGTACTGGGATGGCACTGGGAGGCAGTGGGATGGACTGGGATGGCACTGGGAGGCCCTGGGGGATACTGGTGTGTACTGGGATGGCACTGGAAGGCACTGGGAGGTCCTGGGGGATACTGGTGTGTACTGGGAGGCACTGGGAATGACCTGGGATGGCACTGGGAAGCTCTGGAAGGCACTGGGGCATACTGGTGTGTACTGGGAGGTGCCCAGTAGACCCATTTGCCGCAGGATGACCCAGTGGGCACCACCACCCATGACCTTCCTGGCTCGGCCGTGACCTTC
>NW_008652213.1:1523-38036 GCF_000695815.1 Acanthisitta chloris | reverse complement strand
GGAGTGGCTTTGGCTTGTGCTTATGTGCTTATTTACTACATTAATCTCCTTTACATCTGTAACAAGTAGAAGGTTTATGCCTAAGAAAATAACAGCAGAAAGAATATCACCGTAGCTATTCATGTGATCTCTCAGTTGCAGGGTGTGCGCTTTGTGGGGTACGTCGTGCTTGCAGCCACATGGTGAGAACTGGTTTGGTTTTGCTTACTGCTGTTGTTGTTGCCTTTAGCTGACCCAGGTGACAGACTCTGGTGACAATTACACCTGTAAAGTTAGGATAGTCTTGGTGTGTTTGCGAAGGGTGAGATTTTTACAGCCCACTAGTAACAGTGTAGGATGGACTAAACGATCCAAATATACCTGTGGGAACACATAGGCACGTGCTCAGCTCAGGTTTGGTTTTATTTACTAATGTTGTTGCTGCCTTTAATTTCCAGACAGTTGGGATCTGTCCTCAGATGGCTGTTCATCCAGGTAGCCCAGTATTGCATTGTCACTGGAGCTTCCCTGCACAGGTGGATTAATAAGGACAGGGTGATCAGGTTAGCTGTTTTGTCTGAGTGGCTGCATTGCTGTCCCTGCCCAACACCAGCCATGCTAAGTGCATCAAAGCAAGTGAAGTGGACTCACCTTTGGTTGCATCAGCTCTCCAGGGACTGTGGTGATAAACTTCCATTTGTGCCCCGCTGTGCCTCCTTGTGACTTGTGCAGCCTGCTCGAGTTATTCTAATGTGGTTGGCCATGCCAGCAGTTCTTTTGAAACAGAAGCATGCACAGAAGGGCTAGTTAGCCAGATCTAAAATCAGTTCTTTATTAATGTGCCTTGGGAATATTTGTTCCTGGGCAATAGGCTGTTGAGAAACAAATTCAGATTAAAATTAAGATCTCATTCTGCATCGAAAGGAATGTGGCCAGCAGGTCAAAAGAGGTGATTCTCTCCTACTCTGCTCTCATGAGACCCCACCTAGAGTACTGCATCCATCTCTGGGGTCCCAACATAAGAAGGACGTGGAACTGTTGGAATGAGTCCAGAGGAGGCCACAACATTGGTAAGAGGACTGGAGTATCTCCACTGTGAAGGCAGGCTGAGGAGGTTGGGGCTGTTCAGCTTGGAGAAGAGAAGGTTGCATGGAAACCTCATAGCAACCTTCTAGTATCTGAAAGGGCTACAGGGGAGGTGGAGAGGGACCCTTCATCAGGAACTGTAAGGGTGGAACAAGGAGTAATGGGTTCAAACTGAGTGAAGGGAATTTTAGATTAGATATTGGGAAGAAATCCTTTACTGTGAGGGTAGTGAGGCACTGTCACAGGTTGCCCGGGGAAGCTGTGTATGCCTTATCCCTGGCAGTGTTCCAGGCCAGGCTGGATGGAGCTCTGAGCAACCTGGTCTAGTGGGAGGTATCCCTGCCCATGGCAGAAGGTTGGGGCTAGATGATCTTTAAGGTCCCTTCCAACCCAAACGTTCTATGATTATATGAGAAGTCTCAAGATTTTACAAATAAACTGATAAAGAAATGTAACTTACTTCCCTGTGCTTTTTTTGTTAGTTCATCTATGAAAGATACATTGTTCAGCTACGTTAGACGTATGTACATTTAACACAAAGATAGATTTATCCAAGAACTTACTGTCTCCTACAGTGCTTCTGGTTCTTCTGATTGCCTCTGTCTCTGATTTTGTGTGACTTTTTTTGAGGCCGCTGTTCGCTTGAGGCCTTACTTGCAAGTACTGGTGCTTTTGAAAGGGGGAGCACTTATATGAGTTATGTAAGGATTACCCATACGAAAATATTGGTGGTTTTCTAACGTACTAGTTATCATAATAACCCTGTGAAAGCAAGCACAGAAACTAATCAGAAGGCAAGTATTCACAATGCTTGTGCTCTTTTTTACTTAGTGTGTATTTGTCTTTGTGCTTATATCCTTACCTGCAGGCAGAGCTGGGCCTGAACGAGCACCACCAGAATGAAGCGATCAACTACATGCGCTTCGCTCGTTTCAAGCGTGGCCTGTGTCTCAAAACAGTGGATTCTTGTTTTCAGGACCTTAAGGACAGCAGGTACTGTGGGGAGTGGTTCCCAGCAAGAATAAAGCAAAATATGCTGGCAGCCATGGCAAGTTTGAATACTTTCTTGAGCGACTTTTCTCCACTTAGATTTGTATGTTCTTACTGGGAAGAACCAATAATTTTCCAGAAGTTACAAGTCTGGTGGTTTTGAAACTAAGTTCTTCAAATTCTTAGGAAGTAACATAGATGTCGACAGCATGACATTGCTTTATATCCTTCTTCTGATGTCTAAATTTGATGCAAGGCTGCAGCTGAATTAATACTTGTGAATGTAATGATTTAAAGAGAAACTTCAGATACAGTAACCAAGTAGTAGTGCCATGGTGGTCTGATAACTACTGTCAGTGGATGTTTTCAGAAGGGTGATGATTGTATGAGTGATACCTCTGTTGTGAGATCTCACAACAATGCAAAATTGTTACTTATATCACACTTGACTCATTTTGGCTGCTCTTTTTAGACTTGTTGAAGAGACCTTCACAGTCGATGAGGTGATAGACATGCTGGATGGACTGCAGAGTGTTATACACAGCGAAGTGGAGTCAGAGCTCATAAACACAACTTACACCAACGTTTTACTTCTGCGGCAGCTCTTTTCACAGGCTGAGAAATGGTACCTAAAGTTACAGACAGACGTCTCTGACTTGGAGAATCGGTAACATCTGCTGGACTATTCCAAGTGCCTTTCAAGTGTTGACTATTTGCATTCTTTTCCTAAGCATAGAAACTTGTTTTTTTACTATTACATCAATAAGAAGTTAATTTCAAGGCTTCCATTTATAAAATGGCAAGTTACAAAACAATTTCAAACTTGTCATCAAGATGTTTTTATTGGTAATAATCTTACTTGAATTAACCTGCTAAGAGCAGGTGATTGGATTTGATTAAAAAGCTGGTGTTGTCTGGGTAGATAATATTTTAATTAAGGATGCTAAATCATACAGTTCTAAGGTATATACCATATGATTGCATGACATGATCTGCTGCATTTATGGTTTTGCATAGGACTTGATTCTGTACTTCAACAAGAATCTTACTTTCAATACAAAGCATAGCACCAGCCTGGTAAAATGTGTTTCATGGCATAGCTCTTAGTAAATGAATGTCTCCCTTTATTTTTCTTTAGTAAATAAATACCTCTTTATTTTTATTTTCAAGAGAGTTGTTGGATCAAGTTGCTGAGTTTGAAAAGTCAGAATTTACATCTTCGAACAAAAAGGTAGAGTTCTATCTTCATCAAAGCATAATTGAATGTCATGTGGAGTCATGGCAGATGTTTAAAATGCTTAGTATTGGCTCTTTGTGCTTAAAACAAACCCAAACCCCACCCTTAGTGTCTAAACAAAGTCTTTGAATGTCTCCAAAAAGTCAAGTTTTACAGTTGGACACCAAGGCTCTCTGATCTGACTTGCCTGTTTCCAGAGTGCAGGCTCTGCACACCCAGGTCATGCCTCATGCACCTCATCCCAAGGTCAGCCAGACCAGGGATGTGTTGAAGCATCTGCTTCTGGGTTCCCTTCCCTGATAACTGGGGTAAGACTGGGACATTTGCTTGTCTCACCATGGAGTTAAGATCTGAGAAGATTGCACAATTCAGATTCACTCTAGCTTATCTTGCATGATTATGGTTGCACTGTATTTGGTTTGTAGTGTGAAGGTATATTTAGTTAATATATGTTATTTTTCATCCTTAAAATAAGAAAATTATTTGGAGCTTTGTAAATTTTTTTTACTCTTACAGTCACTCAAATATTTTTTCTGTTTTCCTTTGTCTTTTGGTTGCTGCAGCATTTAGTCGTTTGTAAAATCTAGTATGCAATACTTTCAGATCTCTATGCAGTATTTTTGTTTAGCTTAAAGTGAAGTATATAACTTAGGAACAAAAGAACCAGTAAAAATGAACTTCAAATGAAAGGTCATTAATTTGCTTTACAAAAGAAAGCTGAATTAAGTGTCAGTAGTATTTTACAGACTAAAGGAGTGCTTTTCTTCCTCCTAAAAATCTGTATAATTTAGTTTTTTCACCTTTATTGTTTCTGTAGCCCAGTGCAGATCCTGTTAAACCAAAGCTGGCTCCATTAAATGAAGGTGGGTCAGAGCTGCTAAACAAGGTAAGAACTTGTCTGTTCATGCAGTTACGATCCATGTCCATTCTGCTTATGCAACTGAACTGAATAGCTACACAGTAATACTAGTACAATATATCTGTCACTGTGTAGACATCACAGTAATATACCCCAGAAGGTAAAGTGAAATGCTCGTGAATTAATAAATGTTGTAAAGCATTCTAAATGTATTGTGGTCTCTAACACGTATTACAATACTGGCCCTTCTTTTGCAGAGACATTTTGGCCTTTGTAATAACTTATTTTCCCATTTAATGGAGTTAATTAGTAGAAACCAGTATTCAATTTGTTCTGTGCAGCTGGCTGGCTTTCCAACAAGGAACTAAATTAAAACATGTAACTGGCTGAAATTATCAGGTGATTGAATATTTTCTGTGTCACTTGAAGTCTTCTTTCTTTTGTAAGTTCATTAAATTCCTCCTGAAGAAACATGCACTTAAAGAATTTGGAATTCACTGGATTTGAAAATGATCTCTCACTTGCTAAACATTTTCAGAATTATGAAACACTTTCCAGTATTTAATGTTATCAATAATTTTTATTAGGTCTAGAACCCATTCAGTTCAGCTGAACTTTTCTAAAGTGCCACA
The DNA here is from genome assembly GCF_000695815.1 of Acanthisitta chloris. NCBI lineage: Eukaryota > Metazoa > Chordata > Aves > Passeriformes > Acanthisittidae > Acanthisitta > Acanthisitta chloris. The sequence goes on along the minus strand of NW_008652213.1, from coordinate 33,253 downwards.
CTTCTTGCAATACACTTTTAAGTTATGGGCAGCCAAGATAATTAGTGAGGAGTTGTGTTCTCTGTCTTTGTGCCAGCTGTGCCAGAATGATGTGTGGAGTAGTGTCTGAATCAAATTCTTGTTACTGGCTATGATAATTAAAGCATTAAAGAATTCAGACCTGTACTTTACTGATAGATCCATGTAGCTCTCTTTCAAAAATAGTTTCAAAATCTGTTTCATAACAGTTCTTGTTGAATATGTAGATCTGATGTTTCCCACACACACCCCAAAGTAATTCAAAGTTCATATGGCAAATTTACTCTGATAAAGTGTGGTTATTTCCTGTGGCACAGGACATGGTATGCAGTAATCTGGTGTTTGTCTCTTATGAACAGGAACTATGAATAAATTCTTGCTTGCCTGTTGATTGAAAATGCAAATGATGAGCAGCAATGGGATTTGCATCTCTGAACATGCAATTTTCTTAATCACAAATAAGCTCAATAATCTCAACTCAGTAAAGCATGTGCCAGATTTAAGTGAACAGTCCTATATGCTGCAGTAGAATTGGAGGCTTAAATTGCCTCCTGATGGAGGCAGAAAACACAGTAAATAAATGGATTACTGATTCCTTATAGAGGCTGTTTTTACAAGCATTTAGGATCTTGTTTGCTTTCCCAAGCTATGAAGGGTATTTTCTTCCCTGAAATACTTGGAAAATTCAAAATAGCACAGGAGTGTTCACAAACATTTTCTTGTTCATTAACCTACAGAGAGTTGCTCATCTCCAAGAAGAAAATGAAAAACTGAAGACCAGACTCAAGACCATAGAAACACAGGTAAATTCCCTGTAAGCTTTGATACTGAAGGCTGCTTACGTATTTATAATTATTTAAATAAGAATCCCAAAGTTATTCTCCTTATGTTTTCAATTTACATGTTTCTGACGTTTTTAAATTTTCAATGTATTGCAGGCTACAGCTGCACTAGATGAGAAGTCTAAGCTGGAGAAGTCGCTGAGGGATTTACAGATGATCCAAGGAGATCAGAAGGTAAATATAATTAAGGTCTGTCCTCCCCAGTTTAACACAACTGTTACCTGTACATCTAAAATGTTGGCGAGTATGGTATGTTTGTTTTCTGGCAAATGCAAAAGATTTTCAATGTATTGCAGGCTACAGCTGCACTAGATGAGAAGTCTAAGCTGGAGAAGTCGCTGAGGGATTTACAGATGATCCAAGGAGATCAGAAGGTAAATATAATTAAGGTCTGTCCTCCCCAGTTTAACACAACTGTTACCTGTACATCTAAAATGTTGGCGAGTATGGTATGTTTGTTTTCTGGCAAATGCAAAAGTTCAAATTATTCCTGCTGACGTTGTCTGTTCCTGCTGGTCTGTCAGTCAGCAGATAATCCATAACATTAGTTGACGTTACGACATGTATTTTGTGTCACATGGACCATGATAAATTATTGTCAGAAAGTGTTGCTCCAGGTACTGTCAGGAAGTAGTATTGTGTCTATTAATTTGTTCATGGTTACTAATGAAAGAATGAGATCTAACCTGCTTTTATAGCAACAATAAAACACTGAATTCTTTCAAGCATTTGTCACACTTGGTGTTGATATGGTCAAGACAGACTTGCTGCTTATTTGATTTTTTTGTAGTTCTGCCCATAACAGTGTACTGTTAAAAATGGTTCACCATTTATTTTTACTATTTGATTTTCTTAATCTTTTTTTATAAAGGAGGATTCAAACAGGGTGAGTTGCTGTTGCAAAGAAAAAGAAATTATTTAAGAAGCTTCAAGTCATATTGACACAGATGAATTTGTTCAGGTCACCTTAGTATTTTTTTTAAGTTTGTACCTTTATTTTGTCAATAATTAGAATTTTTTAAAAGTTGTTCCTGCATTACTGTTTCTTAAGTTTAAAATATTTCAGTTCAAATGTTAAACAACATTAGAGCTCTTTAATCCCATTGTTTTGAGAAACTGACTTTAAAATTCCTGCAGTATTTACAGATTTGGAAGTGAGGTTCAATATCATAAAGCATTTCTGTTTTAATTTTCATATTTTAATCTTGATTTCTTTTTATTTTGCTTTCTAACTGGTTTATGGTATGTACTTGTCTTTTTTAATATGTTCTAATCTTACAGGGTAACTTTCAAAATCTGTGTTCAATATTATTCTTTATTAGGGAACTTGATTTATCAGTCATGGCAAATATTTTCTTTGTTTTGTTAAGCCTTAAATTATGAAAGATTTAACATATTTAAGGGGTGTATTAAATCCTGGATAATACTGTTTGTAGTTTTAAAAGATTGGAACCAAATCTCATCCTGCTTTTCTGGTCAAACATGAATTGGCCTCAGTGTCAGAGCTGCTGAGTATCTTCAGCTTTCATGTCCTAGTTTGCTCTCTATAATCTGTCACTTTCTTCTCCAGCTCTTACATTTTCTGTTTCCAGGCATACATATGTTGTTGAAACTAGCTCTAGGTACAGTGCTGAAATGTACCACTTGATTTAATCAATTGCAGTATTAGTTGTTTGAAGAAAATGCTCAATTTTATGTGGTTTCACTTCATATTTTTATAGGAGGGGTGTCAGTAAAATCATATAAACCTAGTTGCTCATAAAGCAGTAGTTCTCAAACTCTGGACAAATAAGTGACTGCCAAACCATGATAGTTCATAAGGAGCCACTCAGCAGATTGATGTTCTTTGTTAATAGCTAATAGATGGTTCCACATGCAAAGTGTGAGCCACAGTTAGGGAGTAACTGCTCTGTTGGATCAGTTTAACTTGAGGATATAAAATTTTTTGCGTAATTGACTTTGGTCACATTTTAGAAAAATGATAGCTGTCTATTCTGATCTGAAACATACAAAATTTAGCAGCTTTTCAGCATTGCAGACTTGGAGTCTGTCTCAAAATTCAAATAAGCTTTTCTTCTGTCCAGGTGCCGTTATCAAGTAGTTTCCTATGCTAAATTCTTACCTTAGCTTCCTTAGTTTTAGATTTTTGTTCTTTTTAAGGTGCTGCTGGTTCAGCCTCATCCTGAGTTACTATACTTTTGAGTTTGAAGTTGAGCTTTTAAACCAGAGAGGGTTTTGTGTTTGTTTTGGGTTTTTTAAATGAAAATCCATAGGAGAGTTACATGATTATAATGTTTTGTGACCCAGAACTGATGTCCAGAATAGTTTGAGTGGTTTCTTCTCACAAGGAAACAGGAAAGTTGCTTCACAAGACACTGTGGAGCCTCTTTGTTTGAGACATCTGAGCAGAGTGCAATATATTGGTACCTGACTAATAGCATGAGCCTTATCACTTTCAGCCTTCCCTACCTGTACTACATTAATGGCATTTGAAATGCCTGGGATATTTTACCTGCTTCAAAAATGCATTATAGCATAGACATCCAGATCTTCAACTGTGATTTACTATTTCTGTATGGTGAGTAACTGCTCATGGTATGCTGCATTCTGTGGCTCCACCTAGAGAAGTGAAGTACAGGAACTTGAAATCTCACCTTGGCAGAGAAGACATCCCAGCCACCTTTAATATGCATTTATTAAAAAAATTTTAAAGTTGTAAATCAGTCAGTGCTTGAACTTTTTTTAAAGCACTTTACATTTACGCTCTACAGGAATAACATGAACATAAATATTAAAAATTAAGATGTACCTGGTTTTTGTGGAATTTTGCACTTGGAATTTTAAATGTTTCTTCTCTTGTATTTGACATATTTTGAATGCTTCTTCCATTGAAGATGAATGCAAACCAGGATATCACTGAACTGGAGAATAAAGTGGCAGCTTTGAAAAGCCAGTTTGAGAAGACTTTGAACGACACAACTGCAAACCAAAAATTCTTGGAAGAGGACTTGGTGACAACAAAACACAACTTGCTTAGGGTTCAGGATCAGCTCTCCGCAGCTGAAAAGGTTAGCATTTTACTGTGATGGAAAGATGAGATCCTTACAATTCAACTGGTTAGTAATTTAACAAGTATACAGTACAGGACACAGAGTTTACTAGGCCTGTGTATTTTTGTTATTTCAGTGGAAAAGCACATTATAGCTAAAATAGCAAAACCACAACTAACTGCATGATTATAACTAGTTGAGTACTTAAAACTTGCCCAGTTGTCTGCATAGAAATTTTTTAATGAAAAACATATTCCTGGTCTTCAGAAGACTTTTAGCCTGATACCATTAGAAAATAAAGTTTCTGTTTCTGTTTGTCCTAGTAATCTCATTTGAATCTCCCATTTGACTGTGTCTAAATTGTACTGAGTTTGATTTTTAAGGAACTACTATTCTGAAACTTGAGGAGGAAAAGCAACTAGTTTTTTTTTTTTAAAAAAAATATTTTAATTAGGTCTTCATAATAAGTAAAAAACATGTAGATGATGTTATTCTGTAGGAACTGGAGAAGAAATTCCAGCAGACAGCTGCCTATCGCAACATGAAGGAGATTCTCACTAAGAAGAATGACCAAATAAAGGATCTGCGTAGAAGGCTTTCCAAGTAAGTATTGTTGTCCTGTCTGTCCAAACAGGATCCGTCTTCTGGATCCACATTCTGCTCCTGTTTTGTCTTTAGGAATGTGAATCTGTCTCTAAAATAATCTATAAGTTTTCCCTTAAAAAGCACTTCTAGTAGGCTATTCCCTGATTGTTGACAAGCCAGTCCTTTTAATGGATGTTAGGTGAACAGGACCAACGTGTACAACGGCAGCTACCAGGTAGCATATAATGAGAGAACTCAGTATGGAGAGGATCTAGGATATTCCTGGGTGTGGTAGATAAGCCCTCAGGTGCTACGCGTGAGATACAGTTGGGAGATGTACCAGATGCTTTGACTATTGTTTGGATTTGTGGGTAGGTCATTCCTTCATTTGACTGTTTGGTAAACTGGCCAGTTTTAAAAGGAGAAAGTAGTCTAAAAGGTGTATGGATTTGTCTATGCTCTAAGTCATACAGTGAACCTTGATAGAAATCTGTCACTGTTGGGTGTAATTTATTACTTGGGGTTCATATTTTCTTTAGAGATAAAATGCCTGTGGGGTATTTTCTACTCTGTTTTAATGATTTTTCTATTTATTCTTTTTTTGATCCTCAGATATGAGTCAGAGGACTAAAATACCCAAAAACATCTGGTCTGTTGGAAGCTGCCCTGGAAAGGAAATGTAGACTGATACTATATTTCAATATTTTTTGTTTTGAATGGTGTATTTTTTCTTCTAGTGTTTAAAATAACTCTTTATTAATACTAATAGCAAACTGAAACTCCTCCCTTACTTCCTTGTAAACCTACAATTTAGAGGAATTAGTTTCTGCAGTTATGTTTTTAACTGTTAGCCATCAACATTCCATGAGAAATAGCAAACAGGAGCTTATTGAAGAAGTTAGAACATTCCCTATGAAGAAAGGAGTTTATTTTTGTTAAGAAAAGAGAAAAAAAAGACAAAAAAATGCATTAGGGTTTGTGATGTCTCTGAGGTGGAAACTCCAGTTGTTACTTTTGTGTAGTTAATGTAGTCATGAAGTGACATTATATGTGAAAATTCCATCAGTGGAAGTAAAAAGTAGGAGGGGAGAAAAAAAAAGGAGACACAAAATGTTCATTCACACTGTGTATGTCATACCTGAGCAAATGTGGTCAGGAGCATTTTTCTAGAGAGTGTTCCTCGTGTAGTGAGGTCAATGTGCTTTGTAGCCGAAGCACTGGATGCTTTCAAACCAAGTCACTAATTGAAGTTACAGCTTTTCACTTGAATTGATTTCAAACAAATCTGAACATCAGAAGACACATTCTGATTTTGCCAGTATTCTTAACATTGAGATGATAATCTGGAAACACATAGGAAAGTTAACGGAGCAACGTTTTTGGGAAATAAAGTTATTTTAGGTGTTTTCATCTCCTTTCTGAACGTAACCTTGCCAGAAAAGAGCATACTTCTCTCCAGTCTTTCACTTGTAATTCTCTGCCTTGCATTTATTTGTCATCCTCTTAATAGTGCATTCTTCTTGTTCATCTGTCCCTGTTTATGTGTGTTGTATTTTACTGCAAATAAAACTATTGTCTTTTCAAACATTTAATCTTTAAGGAGCTGGGTTTTTTTATAGGGATGTTTTCTACAGCTGTTTTTTTTAATACATGTAGAAATGAGTGTCAGATCAGTAAAGAATGTTGCTAGAATGAGAGTGGATAGATGTAGATGTTGTCCTGTCTGTCCAAACAGGATCCTTCTTCTGGACCCACATTCTGCTCCTGTTTTGTCTTTAGTGTCTTTGTCTTTAAAGCCACACCACATCTAATAGCTGTAAAAAAAGTACTAGTGGCAGGGCTCGCAAAAAGCTGGGGTGGTTGTGTAACAGAAACTAGCATTTAGCAGTGTTTTTCTCAGGAGCTGCTTGAACTGAAATAGATCATTTTTCCTCATTTTTTTCTCAAACAAGCAAAGCCATTAAAAATATTCAAGCAATGATGCCCCAGTCAAATCTGCCATACGCTTGCAGTCTAAGTTCTCCTGTTTTCTCTAAGTTGTCCTGTCCTTTTCTGCCCATTGATTAGGCAAGATTGGTTTGGGATGAAGTCCTGTGTCTGTAGCATAATATTGCTGTAGCACAATAGCGCGGCATTATGGGGTGACACTCCTCATGCAGTGACAGTACAGTCCTTTGTACAGTCACTAAAATATTAAGTTCTTAATAGGGGTGTACCAAAGAGCTTTCTGGCCTGTGTCTGGGTGAATATTGTGGAGTTTTTTCTTTGTAATAACACTAATTGCAATGAGGTCAGTTGCTATTTCTCTATCTACTGCTATATTTCTACTATGCTCTAGCCATGCTGCCCAGGGCAAGAAAGGCAAATGCAGGGACTGAGAGAATGAAGACCCTGAGCCCATGGTAGGAGAGGATCAGGTTCATGACTGTCTAAGGAACCTGAATGTGTGTAAGTCCATGAGACCTGATGAGATTCATGGATGGGTCATGAGGGAGCAGGTGGATGTAGTTGCCAAGTCACTATCTGCCACTTTTGAAAAATTGTGGAAGTCAGGTGAAGTCCCTGAGGACTGCAAAAAGGGAATTATAACTCGCACTTTTAAAAAGGGAAAAGCTGAAGACCCGGGAACTACAGACCGGTCAGTCTCACCTCCAGGCCAGGCAAGATCATGGAGCAGATTCTCCAGGAATCTGTGCTAAGGCAGATGAAAAACAAAGAGGTGATTTGTAACAGCCAATATGGCTTTACCAGGGGCAAATCGTGCCTGACAAATTTGGTGACCTTCTATAATGGTCCATAGCATTGGTGGATAGGGGCAGAGCAACTGACATCGTCTAGATGGACTTATGCAAAGCATTTGACAATGTCTCACATGACATCCTTGTCTCTAAATGGAGGGACATGGATGTGATGGATGAGCCACTCAGTGGATAAAGAACTGGCGAACTGGCTGGATGTTTGCACACGGAGAGTTGTGGTCAGTGGCTCATTGTCCCTGTGGAGACCAATGACAAGTGGTGTCCCTTGGGGATCGGTGCTGGAGCCAATACTGTTTGACATCTTTGTCAGCAACATGGACAGTGGAATTAGGTGCACCCTCAGCAAGTTCACTGACAACACCAGTTGGCACACTGGAGGGAAGGGATGCCATCCAGAGGGACCTTGAGAGGCTTGAGAGGTGAGCCAATGCAAACCTCACAAAGACCAACAAAGCCAAAGCAAAGTCCTACACCTGGATCACAGCAATTCCAGACACACCTATAGGCTAGACAGAGAAGTGATTGAGACCAGCCCTGCAGACAAGGACTTGGGGGTGATGGTTGATGAAAAACTCCTTATCAGCCAGCAGTGTGCACCCACAGCCCAGAAAGCCAACCACATCCTGGGCTACATGAAAAGGAGTGTGGCAGCAGGCTGAGGACATGGAACTGTTGGAGCAAGTGCAGAGAATGGACACAACGTTGATGAGAGGACTGGAGCATCTCTCTTACGAAGACAGGCTGAGAGAGTTGGGGCTGTTCAGCCTGGAGAAGGGAAGGTTGCATTGGGCCTCTTAGCATCCTTCCAGTATCTGAAGGGGCCTACAGGGAAGTCAGAGAGGGACTCTTTGTCAGGAATTGTAGTGATAGGACAAGTAGTAATGGGGGTTTAAATTGAAAGATGGGAAAATTAGATTAGATATGAAGAAATTTTTTACTGTGAGAGTGGTGAAACACTGGAACAGGTTTCCCAGGGAGGTTGTGGATGCTCCAATCCTGGCAGTGTTCAAAGCCAGGTTGCATAAAGGCTTGAGCAACCTGGTCTATTGGGAGGCATCCCTGCTGATGGCAGGGCGTTAGGACTAGATGCTCTTTAAGATCCATTTTAACCCCTTAACATTCTATTTTTCTAAAATGGCAGGTAAATGGTGAAGAATGACAGATTCTCATGACTTCTGCTAGTCTTCTGATAAATCATTGCTGTTCATTTAGCTAGAATATTGACTGTGATAATCCTTCATTGTCTGCTTAGAAACTGTCTCAATAAGAAAGTGCACTGTCAACTTCAGTGTATGAGTATGTCTCAATGAAATAAGTTGGCTGTAGATAAGAATTGTTACAGACCTTGTAATCTGCTTAAGTGAGCAAGGCAAATCTTGTAGAGAACTGTAGTGCAAAACTAAAAAACTGATTTTTGTGTTTTGCAGATCGCCAGTTTAGTGAGTACAAGATCACTGTGATGCCCACACTGTTTAGTGTTGCAGAATGGCTGAGTAAAGGTCTTCTGTGGAGCTCTGGGTGAAAAATACATTATCTTTGGCAGATGTCAAAGAAGACCTGTGCATTATACAGTAGCAATTCTCTTTTTGTTGAGATAGGTACAGTATTCTGAAGATAGAGATGACATCTGAACCTCTCCTGACAGTGTCTGATGTTTCTATAACTTGACTTCTTTCCCTGAGGTTTAAATTCTAATACTGCTTTTACCAGCCTTTGTTCCTTGTACTGCTCAAATAGACATCATCCATTCCTTCCACTTCCGTTGTTAATTCCCTACTTATGCCTGAAGGGAATGTTTAAAAAAGAAAGTTTATAACTGACTGGCCTGCAGGAATCAAGTGTCTTTCAAGCTAGGTGTGGTTTTGGTTGGTTTGGATTCTTTTGTGCTTGCAGGCTGAAGAATGAAACTGAGGCAGCTCAGCTTCACTAGTAGTTTCTGTGAGAGCCAACAAACAACCCTGTGCTCTAACAGTGACTTCAGTTCTGCAGTTGGTCGTTAATAAATGAACCAGCATTGCTGCATGCTGCTGTCTTAATGAGACTGTGTATTACCCAAGGATCTTTAACTGTTCATAAAGTGCTCATTAATCTGTTCTTTTGTAGGTAATAGACATTTTTTAAATGTCCTAGGATGAATACTAATATATATCGACATTTAATCTGCAAGTGCCCCTTTTTATTTGATAGACCAATGTTAAGACAGATGCAATTTGGGCATTTCCCACATACCTTGCTTTTGGGAAACCCACAGTCATCTGCCAGGCACTTAGATTTCAATCCATCCAAAATGTTCATAAGATTCCTTACTTAGATTTCCCTTTTCTGGCATTATCAAGGACAACTCTTGGCTTCTGTGTAACACCAAATGCCTCTGACCACGGTGAAATGACTCATACAGCCTCAGGGAACAAATATGAGTCATCTTGCAGAGTCAGGTGGCTGAATGGACCAAGCTTAAAAAGTTTGATCTGTTCTAGGAGGATGTGCCTTCTAAAATTTATTAAAAACAATTTAATGTAATTTGAAGGTAAATTTGTATGTGAGCAGGTAGGAATTGTTATCAAAATTATTATTCTAACTGACTTGGAGCAGAGAATGGTCCCTATTACTGCGAATTTTGACAACGTTCCCATGATAGCATTGGACCAGGGTTTCTGTCCTGCTCTGGCTGCCTGCAGACTCTCCCAGAAGGCATCTAGATGTGCCCTCCTCATCAGTCTCCTCTCCAACATATCCTGAAACATTAGGCAGCCTCTTTGGAGTTGACTCTTCTTCAGGTAAAGGTGGGTAGGTACATGTCATTCTGTTTCAAGAGACAAGCAGAACTGTCTGAAGAGGCCAGCTATCTATTTTATTTTGGTGAGGTGCCAGTTTGTGACTCTCGTTTTACACAGGTCAGTTCTGAAGTCTGGGTGAATTAGGTGCAATTCTATGAATCAGAACTGCATTGAGTGTACCTTTATGGAGGAAGTGCCATCACGCAGTCAGAGACAGATATAATTGTGGTACTAAAGAAAAGCAAGGAAAATAAAAAGAGGAAAATAAAAAAGCATGCCTGTGAATGCTTTTCTTGGGAGGCTGAGGTAATGTAAAACAGTTTTAAGAGTGTTTAAAGAGACTGGATATGACTTCAGGGTACAGATCTTAAGGGCATCATCTACAGTTTGGAACCAAGCAACAAGTAGTAGAGATAAGCTGGAAGAAATAATTGCAATCCTAATACCTGCTTAGAGGAGTAACTAATCTCCAATTACACAGAGCAATTACATAACAGTTGTCATGGCCTATGAGTTGTCAAAGATCTGGAAATCCCGGTGGATTCTTTCTTTCTCCTAAAGTAAGGAAACATGGAGCTTAGAGTAGCAAATGTGAAAACCTCTGTGTGGAAGCTGCTAGTCACTTGGCTGTATATCTGCTTCCCTTGACAGCATCAGTAAACACTGCAGGGGCAGTAGAGACTCTTCAATCACTTGCCTCTGATAATCATCTGAAATGCTAGTATGCCATGTTTGCATTGGGAATTGAGTGCCTCCAGGAATGGAAGATACTAAACACCAAAGCTGCTGACACTTTGTCCCCCTCCCACATGTCTGGCTCATCAAGGAAAGCCCAGAGGGTTTGTTTTTAAATCTATGGGTTAGAGTGCTACAGGTCCAGGCTACCCAGTAGAATTCCTTCCTCCCTTGTTTCCATCTCTTGCCAATAGAGCTGTTAAGCTTCTCTCACACCCTCAAATCACAGTCCCAACTTGTTACTAGGACTCCAGACTCCCTTTTTTTCTGCATTTTAGGTAGCTGGGAGAGCCATTTGGCTTCTTACTGTACTAGCATCAAGGAGACACAAGCCCAGGATTTTTAGTTGGTACTTTCACCTAAATACTTGCAGTTTTGCTTCAGTGAGAAATGGGATTCTCTGCTTTGTTTACCAGCTTCCGATTAGGCTTACATAGGGCAGTTCTCATGGGCAGTCCTATCAGTCCCTGGTCTGCTGTGGAGAAGAAACCCTACCATTTCTCATCCAGTCCCCCAAACCCTACATTCTCACATCTGTTAGGTACTGGGGGAAGAAATAATTTCCAATCCTCCTGTAAGGGACCTTTAAGAAATGTTTGTTTTGACATTGCCTGGCTTTGATGACTTGGTGTAGGAGAATGAAAACAGCGACCCCTGGACTGTTTGCCTCAAGGCTTGTTGAGTTACAGGGTGTCTCCAGATGCCTAGATAAGGAGGTGCCATTGTCCACATTCCATCTAGCTGCCTAGATAACGACTACCACCCACCCCCTCCAGCTGACATTGCTTCCAGATCAGGAGGCTGGGAATTGCTCAACTCCAGGGAAACTGACCTGGCAAAGCCCTGTAAAAAGGACCAACATCCAGAGCATGGCAGATACCTACCACCAGAGAAAAGACAACCACAGGTCCTTGGAATGCCACTCGGCGCTGATCCTTGGACTACTGATCCTTGGAACACTGCTGGATTCCGTGGTGGTGACCATCTCTGCTACGCCATCCCAAATCTTGCTTGCTTCCCCAATTTTCTAATTTTCCTATCACCCCTTTTCTCTCCGTCAATCCAATCGAACACTCCTGAGTCTTATTGGACTGGGACACTTCCTTTAACATAAGCAGTGAAATGATCAAAGGTTCGTGTGTGTGTATGTTAGAGTGCATCTTTGTGCTTAAAGTCCAAGCTGTTCCCCAAACCAAATGAAGGAATTTCAAAGGAGATAAAATCTTGAAAAGAATCAGAAATAGCATATTGATTATCTGAGGTGTGTATGGGACTCCTGAGTCTTATTGGACTGGGACACTTCCTTTAACATAAGCAGTGAAATGATCAAAGGTTCGTGTGTGTGTATGTTAGAGTGCATCTTTGTGCTTAAAGTCCAAGCTGTTCCCCAAACCAAATGAAGGAATTTCAAAGGAGATAAAATCTTGAAAAGAATCAGAAATAGCATATTGATTATCTGAGGTGTGTATGGGAAGTCCCACAGCAAGGATTCCTAAGTGTTGTCTGTTTAAATACCTTTAAAAATATTTAAAGCCTATCTCTTGAGGAGCCACTAGATGACAGGTGCTTTACTGAGTGCCTATGTGCATGACCACCTTAAAAACCTCATAGTAGTTTGTGATCCGAGCTGCTGCTGCAACTGATTTGTGTGAGAGAGGCAAAGATTCATCTCATTCCCTCTGAACTTCCTGATCTGGTCTGACCCCAGATGAGGACACCACACCTCTTTGCCTGCATGATCTCCCCCAGTCCATTAGTAAACTAGTTTGAAATGTAATGGGAAGGAGGTACAGAGCCAAGGAAATCTTTAACTTGATGATGCTCATCAGTAGCAGTAATCTATTCACACAGAAGCTTCCCAACTGCTGGTGATGTGCCTTTTTTAAGGCTGTCCTGTCTGTGAATTATTTAATAAGCTATTTAATCAGCTATTATTTAGTAAGCTATTTATAAGCATCATTTGTAGTAAATCCCACAGGCAGTGACAGGCATTTAACTTCCTAATAATTTGCAAAAGTTTTTGTGATGAGGGACAACTAACATATCTGTAGCTTCTCAGTGTGTCTTTCAGTTTAATAGCTTATGGATCTAAAATTACGTCGGATTTTTCCTTCCAGCAGAATTCAGGGTTATATCCATGAGACATATTTCCAGGGCTAGCTGGCATGTTGCAGTTCTGTGGGCAAGACAAGAACTGCAAGGGTATTGCAAAAGAACCACAAACTCCCTCAAAACTGTACTTCAGAAGAGTTTGGCAAACCCTGATGTTTTCCAATGACAACCTTAATTTCTAGCACCACTGAAACACACTATGAAGCTGAGAGACGCCTAAACCTCCTGCAGTCTTCTCCAGCACACAGAAAAGTGGGTCCCACTTTGTGACTTTGCTACCACAAGTGGCTGGTCAGCAAGTCCACCAGAGTGGTTTCCTGTACTCAACAACACTGCATGGACACACTCTGCAGCTTGGGCTTGTGTCCAAAGGCTCCATGGTAGGTGTTTTCACCCGTACCCACAGCTGGATGCCTTGGCTCAGCCGGTGCCTGATGGGATGCTGGAGCAGCACACACAGCATTGGCAGGGAGCAAGTTCCTGGCACTGGAGGAGTGGGATGACAGCAGCTGAGTGAGTCTTATTTGCAAAATAGTTCCGAAAGTTACCCTGGAAAAAAACTACATTTGAACAGAGGAAGGAAGCTGAGTCCTTGGAGTTGTGCAGCCCCCTTTTATTGCTACAGACACTGCTGGCAGCCTCCTTCACCTGTCTGAAGTGGTTGAGCTCAAAGTGTACCTTGGCAGGGACCCAAGTGCACAGGGTTCATGTTCAGACCTGGCATCTCTGTGTGTCTTCAGACGACCCAAAGGCCTCCTAGATCCTTCTGCCTCCACAATGGGCCACAGACACCTCTTCCCAGTGGCGTTTGTATATATTTGGTCCATGCTGCTTGAAAGTATTTTAAAACAGCAACCCCTCAGAAAAGTTCATCTGCAGCAGTGAGGTTTGAGCATGAAGGTAAGTGTAAAGAGACTGGGCTCTTTCAGGCTGTCACACACATGCAGAGTATGAAGAGGGAGAGTAGTATTATTGGAGGGGCAAACTTGAGTGTTGTACTCAAGTGTGCACCAGGTTGGGGACCTGTGTGGCTGATAGAGGCTGTTTCAAGGCCACTTTTGGAACTGGGGAGTGTGCTGAGCTGGTTGAGACGAGCACCAAGGCACAAGGAATGGGATATCTGAGGACCTGCTTATTCCTGGCATCCCTTGCCCTAAAAGTCAGCTCTGACAGTCACTAAACCCAGTCCTAATGGTGTGGGAACCCCTTCTCTGTGCTATAAAATTCAAGCTTGTGCCTCATGCACATGAATGCCACTCCTAGGGAAGGCAGCCATGTGGGGAAGGAGTGGCCCATTTCCAAAACCAAACTGCAGCCCCAGTGTTATTTCCTCCCAGTGTCAAGTCGGCATGTGAGTGGATAAAAATCCCTGGGCTCACATCCTTCCCAGAAATGCCAGTCAAAACCCAAGCAGCTATTCACCCAAAGTACCAATTTTATAGTTCCGTGTGTGTCTATAATCTATTTACCAGCATTCCTACTTCAGTATGTGCCTGTTAATAAGATTAGTAATTAAAAAGCTTGATAGGAATTGGCAAGCATAGCTCCTCCGCCTTTCCCTCCCCTCCAAGCCAGGCTGGCGTGGAGTCTGAGGCAGGGTTGGCAGAGTACCTGAGGGAGTGAAGGCAGGAAGGCTCTGCTGGAACCTCTGCCTGCAAGAAGGCAATGGAGAAATCTCGGCCGCTATGGGACAATCCTCTGCAGTTTGTTTTCGCCTGCATTTCCTATGCCGTGGGGCTGGGAAATGTGTGGAGGTTTCCATACTTATGTCAGATGTATGGTGGAGGTAAGTGTGGTTTATGTTTCTTGCTTCCCTTGAGAAGTGGTGTGGAAAACTTTAAGTTCAAAAGTATGTTGTTCATGCTAGTGCCCTGTCCACACAACAGGGTCCAGAGCAGAGCAGGAGGTCAGGCTTTCTGTTGGTGTGCAATCTGTTTTATCGCAGCTTTATTTTATGTATTTATAGCAGAAGGCTTTTACCTGACAGCTGCTCCAACAGAGTGGCACACTTTTCCTAAAGTGCAATGGAACAGCAGGAAAGTCCACGTTTTCTGAAAAGATGGAGGTAGACTAAGAGATATAGGCCCACATGGTATTCATTTATTGCTTTTTTGCCCCATTGAACAGCTTTGAAGGCATCAGAAACTAATTCGGTTCCTTGTAGGTTCACCTATGGGGGCTTGGAACATATAGAGAAGGGGAGATGCTTAGGCTGATATAATTTAAGGGTCAGCTGTATAATTGTAAGTTTCTGTCATTAATTTGTTGTCTTTTATACAAAGCCTTACTTTAGATGATGATAGCTTAGCTGCAAATCTGCCTGAAGTTGACTGAAACACCTTAATCAACAGGAATTCCACACCTAAAGCCTCCCAGGAATCTTTGAAAACAGGGAATAAATTGATTTGGGCTCAAAAAAATCCTTTTTTGAAAGTTTATCCTTCTCCTAGGTCCAAACTGAAGAAAGATGATGTCTGTGTTGTATACCAGCCACAGATGTTCTTCCTTAACAATCAAAAGCCAGTTAATTAGATTAATTAAAGGCCAACACTATTAATTGCCTAACAGCCACCACTGATTTGAAGTATCCTTAGAAAGAGCCTCTCTTTATAAGACATCCAAGTTTTAAACTGCTTCTCATACTGCATCTGTTGTCATTGTGTTTGACCCATCTCAGTCTTGCATTAAGGGACATGAGTAGCATCTGCTTCTGGTCTGTTTCTGCATTTTATTCCTTTCAGAATGGAACACTGAGAAGTTAAAGTGCTTTTTGCTTCTTTTATGGATGTTTCCTTGGCTTATAGCTTTACTTGTAAATGCAGATGTGGCAGTAGGAGTTGGTTCATGCTCAGTGAAAAGCCAGCTCAGTGCTGAGGCTGCATCAGAGCTGCCCTGTGGGATCAGGTCAGAAAAATCCAGATAATACAGCCGGTGAAGTGACAGTAGAAGATAGATGCTGCAGTGGCTGAAGCTGTCTTAGAGAGTTCAGACAGCAGAAATTATAGATGTGATGTAATTCTGTGTGTACTCCTCCGCACAGGCATTAAGGGTAAAGGCTTCATGTCTGACACTGATCTCTAGCACAAAGATTAAAATGTGTTTCTGTGCGCAATTAAACTGCACGTGGTTGGTTCACTAGCAGCCTGTCTAGGCAGACATCCTTCAGGACAGCAAAACTCAGACAGTTTGGGAGCTTTGTGTGGTGCTTTTGTCCAACTGTCTGTATTGTAGTAGGTGGTGAAAATTGTCTGAAATGTACCAAAACTGGAACACTTGATTAGCTTGAAATGAGATTAAGTAAACTTCCCTGCTCATTGCAGTGGGGGCTGGACTAGACGACCTTTAAAAGGTCCCTTCCAACTCAAACTATTCTATGATACACCCAAGTATTTTCTGAAAAGCATGTTTTTATAAATTTTTCCATTATGTTCTTCATTATCTTTCTCTTTCCTGGTTAAATTTTCCAGGGGAAAGGCAACTCTTTCTACTGTGAAATTAAAATTCCTGACAGGAGGTTTTACTTTGCTTAATTGCTTTTTTTTTTTCCACTGTCCTCTTAAAAAGGATTCTGTAGCTTTCCAGGGTTCTGCAAAACCCACACATACAGATCACAGTTTCAAGAATTTAAAAGCTGGATATGCTAGGCTCTGGGATTAGGGAGGAATGCCAGCAACTGCTTGTTTGGTTTTTTTTCCTTAGAAAAGCATCGAGCCAGTCCCTGTCCTGCCCAGCAGAGCAATGGGGCCCTTATCACAGGTGATACTCATAGGCAGTATTTGCAGAGTTTATAGCTGTCTTTCTGCTCATAAGCAGATTGCCTCCTTCTCCTTGCTCTCCTCCAGACAGCACGCCCTGAGCAGAGCAAGGAGGTCAAACCTTGTAGGTGCAGTTATTCTGACCCCAAGCAGGCTGGGCCAGGCTGAAAGAAGACTGCCTACAGCAGGGCTCAGCGGCACTCAGCCCTGAGCACCAGGCAGGATGGTGAGCAGAGGCAAGGGTGCCAATGGCCAAGCCTTGAGCAGGCTCAGGGCACACTCCACGTTTTGCCGGCTGTAGGGATCTGTCCGGGGGCTGGTTTTTGCAGACAGTTGGCATCACAGGGTGCAACGCCCAGTGTAAATGAGCAGGAAGTTCAGTGGAGGTGTGCTGATTCACAGCGGATACAGAGCTGGTTCATGTAGCTCCCCTGAGTCACTTGCATGAGACGTTTTGGTTCTACCCCTTAGGAAGAGTAGTATTGGAAGCAAGATCTGCATGCAAACAGGATACAGAGTAAGGGGCAGGGGGCTTAGCCCCGGCACCCCCAGCTGTGAGGGGACATTGGGGTGAAGAACAAGCCTGAAGGCATTCCTCCTCCTTGCAAGGTGGCGAAGTCAATGCCAAGCATATGGCAACAGCAGCTGTGAGGGCTGAAGAGCCTTCTCAAAGGACCTAATGCTGATTTCCCCCTGTGGCACATGGCAAAACTCTTCTGGGTTGGTGCTGGCAGCTCTCACTCCCGGCACAGAGCAGCTGCGGGAGCTCTTAAACCTCTGACAGCTCCCTTGCAGCATAGGAAGTTATCTAACAGAGTAACAAAGGGGTTGTTAATAACAAGAAGGCTGGGAGGTGGGAAATTAATTCCCAGAATAAACCGGATTATTGCTCAGTGTTTATTTCCAGTTCTTTGCCTCAGTCGCTGCCTGGAGTTCATTCCTCCGCAGTGCTGCACAGACCCCATTGCAAGGAATGTTAATGCCACAGATTAAATCCTAAATAAGAGATATTTACGTAAATATTTTGGCTTGCTGTAAAAAGGGAAGCAGGGAAGCCTTCACAAAAATCCAGCTTTTGACTCAGCAGCTCTTTCTGAAGTGAGCCCCAAGTCGAGTACAAGGATTTTATTTTTTTCAGGCAGAAATTTAAGGCAAAACACATCCAGGATGCCAAGTGAGAAGGTCCTTTCCCCTCCCTTGCTGTCAGCCTGCCCTTTCCTGCTGCTCCTCTTCCATAGAAGCATACCTGTGGCTCTCCATGTGGGATGAAGCAGAACTGAGCAGCCCCATGCAGGAGGAGAGCGTGTGCCTCTGTCCCAGGGGCTGCTCCCGCAGGTGGGATCCTGTGGGAAAAACTTTCATCCCTTTGCTGGCGCTTGTGGGCTCAGCATGGGGGTTTGGGAGCTTTTTGGCTTGTTTTTTTTGTGGGTCTTTTTAAGCCAGGCCAGACTTCAGTATGTAACTCAGAACTCTCAATTTGACATGGACGTTGCTGTTACTTTTCCCCTGAGCACTTTGGCTGTGCCGCAGAACACCCCACATAAAGTAAATCTTTCCCTTGTTCCCTTTCTCTCATTATCGTTTACAAGGTTTGCCTGGTGGTTAGTTACCCTTTAACAGTTTCAGCCCCGAACATTGCTCAAACTGCCCGCGAAGCATCTGGGCAGCCCTGCCACACTGGAGTGGCGACCAACACAGTTTAACAGCAAAAATCTCAGCTTTGCCAAGTCCCTGCGGAAAATTCCCTGTGCCCAGGTAGTCTGCCACCCACCAGCCTCTGGGACACCACCTGAAACCCTGTGACACGTCCTTCAAGGCTGACTCAGAACACGAGGTGCCTGGACAGGACCCAGACCCAGCTCCTGGGACACTGACGGCGTGATCTGAACACAAATAGGGCGATGTGGTGTATATTTTACTGCTGATCTGCTGAAGGCTGACTGTTATTTATTTTTTCCTTGCAGGTGGTTTTCTGATCCCATACCTTATCATGCTGATTGCTGAGGGAATGCCACTGCTCTACTTGGAGCTGGCTGTGGGGCAGCGTATGCGTCAGGGCAGCATCGGCGCCTGGAAAATAATAAGCCCCTACCTCTGTGGTGTTGGTATGTTTTCAGTTTTCATCTTTATTTTCCAGCACACAGGGAACATGGATGATTTTTGAATGGAGAGCTTTGTCTTTCAGAGAAGAAACCATTAGGGAGCTGGAGTTTTACTGGGTCTCACCAGGTTGAGCAAAGCCAGACATCTCATGACGTGTTTATCCTGTCTCTCCCAAAGCATTGGGACCAGACCCAGCTCGCTGTGTTGGGTCCCAGAACTCAGAGGTGTGAGGCCCAACTGCTCTCAGGCAGGCTGCCAAAATCATGGTGTGAAGGCCAATGCTCAACCCAGCCCCTGGAGCAGCCTGCACTGGGCTTTGACCCCAAAAGCACCTTCTCAATTAGCTCAACATGAGTGATAAAGTGGTGCCTTAATTTCCTACCATTGCTGTCTACCATTTACCAATGTCCACTTTTAGCTACATTATTATGTCATTAAATCACCCTGATAACCCAAGCTGTCATTAATTCACATACATATACATTTTATTTTTAATGATACATTGACTATTCACCCTCCCCAGGGGCTAAAGTATAAAATCCAGTGCAGGACAATCCTGGCAGGATGAGGAGGAGGAGATTGCTTCAGTGGCTGGGATGTGCCTTTTGGACATGGCTGTGCAGCAGCAAAGTCTCTCCTGCATCAGCCACAGTGGTGCCACCCCCATACCCACCACGTGTTACGGGACCCTGAGCATTTTAGGATTTTGCTGCTGACCAAGTGCCTCCCTCTATATCTGCAGGTGTTGCCAGTGTTGTTGTCTCATTTTTCCTCTCCATGTACTACAACGTGATCAATGCCTGGGCCTTCTGGTACCTCTTCCACAGCTTCCAGGTGCGTGGGCACCCAACAGCACAGTTAGGCCCTGCTGTGGCCATGGAGGGTTGTGGAGGCTTTGCGTTGGTGCTGGATGTTGCACAGCACTATTGTCAGCTGGGGAGAGGAGATGAAGAGGTGTCAAAAGCTCCAGAAACCCTTGCAGAGCTTTTCTGGAGGGAAAAGTGAGGCAGTGCTATCCCCTTCCACAGGCTCCCTAGGAGCATTGTGGTGTCTTCTCACCATGAAATGCAGGTCAAGGCCCCGTGATGCATTGGTGGCCAGGGTGTCCTGCATCCTGGAATGGGTCTGTCTGATGGCAGGGAAGAGGTTTGGCCCTGGGGGAGGGAAATGGAGAGGGCCATACTGACAGCTGTCACTCACCCTGTGCCTCTCCCTCCCAGGACCCCTTGCCATGGGCCACCTGCCCCCTCAACAGCAACCATACTGGCTATGAGGAGGAGTGTGAGAAGACGTCGTCCACCCAGTACTTCTGGTACCGGCAGACCCTGAACATCTCTCCATCACTGGAGACAAGTGGCAGTGTGCAGTGGGAACAGGCACTCTGCCTGACACTGGCTTGGCTAGTGGTCTACCTCTGCATCCTCCGCGGCACCGCATCCACTGGCAAGGTGAGAGGTGGGCACAGCCCAGCTGAGCCTGGGGAGGGTGTGGGGAGGGTAAACGAGTGCTGAAAGACCATGGATGCTGTTACTTGGGGTGAAGGCATCTCCCCCTGAGCAGTGAGTTCTGCTGCCTCTGCTGTCCTGTCAAGTGGTAATTGACAAAGGCTCAACCAAGACACTGAGTGACATTAAAAATTAGTCCGGAAAAGTCCTTCAAATGCAGCCACATCTGCTGCAAAATCAGTTGCCAGGCTGCTGGCCCTGAGAGAAGCCATCGGCCACAGCAGAGCCATGTCAGGAGATGTCTATTCCTCAGTCTTTGCAACAAAAAAAAGACATCTACTGGACATTTTTGCTCTTATTCACAGCAGAAATTATAAGGAAGTGGGGAGGAAAACCCCAATGTCCCAGCTGAGCCTGCACTAAGCAGCAAGCTGAGGGCTGTAATCCCCAAATCGTCTTAGCTGAACACAGAAAGCCAAGAGACTGTAAACTAAGAATAACCTCTTAAACTTGCTGCAACTGGCTTTGGGGGCAAAAAAAGAAAGAAAGAAATAGACAAGGAGCACTGGAACAGCATCATGTAGGCAGGATCTTGTCGGGGGAGTCCTGGGGGCTTCCCTGGCATCCTTTCTGCAGGTACAGCAGCAGGTTTGGGCAGTGAAGCTGCTGCATCGCCAGGTGTGTAACAAGGAAATGCAGATGTTGACTGGAAGAACACGCAGGTGCAAATAGGAGGAATATTTGGGAATTACCCAGCTGATTCTCTTCAAAAGAGCTTGGGAAGGCATTTTTTTTGCAAGTTAGTTTTTATATAAGTTTCTGAGCCATTGGGGTACATCCCAGCATTTCAAAAAAAAAAAAAAACTTATATAAGTTTCTGAGCCATTGGGGTACGTCCCAGCATTCCAAAAAAAAAAGGTGTTTGGATTCTCCTTTCTTGTTTCTTTGTTGGGTTTTTTTGGTAGGGTTTTTGGGGGGGGTTTGTTTTTTTGTTGGTTTTTTTTTCTTACTGCAAGGTTTGTTTGATTTTGTTTATTTTTTTTGCTTTTTCCAACATGAAGATTGAATATTTAGATTCCAATTCATGGGAGTGATCAAAAAGACAACAGGAAAAAAGATTTAATTCCCACCATCCCCCATTTGGGTTACATTAAATGAAAGTCTTTTTCACATCTGAATTAAATAGTTTTATTCAAGTTTGATCACCTTTTATGAGGTCTCCTTGCTTTCCTTCCACAGCAAATGATGAATCACCTTTGCCTAATGAGTTAGTTGAGTTAGTTGAGTTAGTTGAGTTAGTTGAGATAGATGCAAACTGATGTTACTCTACTAAAAGCTGCAGAACTGAGTTTGTAAATGCTGCAGATATTTTAGATTTTGTTCTTATTTTTCCAGTCAAAGAGAAGACCCTGGGAACAGTAGCACAGGTCTTTATAATTTATAAACTTGTTTCCTAAAGCATAAATCTAAAGTTAGAGTTTTCTGAAAATAATTTTAAACTATTAATACATGATAAAAAACACAATAATGGAAATTGTTTATGTAAAGTAACTGAGACTGATCATAGCGGATTAGCTTTGCCTTCTGTATTCTTTAGACCATGGTATTTCCCTTCCTTCCTCAGGTTGTCTATATAACAGCCTCTTTGCCATACTGTGTTCTCATCATATACCTCATCAGAGGATTAACACTTCATGGTGCTGTGAATGGGCTCATCTACATGTTCACACCAAAGGTACAGAAAACCTGTATTGAATTGTTCATGAAATGTTATTAGGTACTGAATGTGTAGGTTTTTGAAAAGTGGTGATGCTCCTTTTCCTTATATTGTATTTTTGCAGCAGTAGTGTAGGTCAGGCAGTTGGAAACCCCTTCTAGGAGTGGCTGGAGGCTGTTCTGCCACAGTGACCATAAGCTGCTTGTTTTCTCCTGCAGAAAAAGACCTACCCATTAGCATAACCTATAGCATGTTGCTTTTAGATGGAGCAGCAACCCTGCCCCAAAACACCTCTGAACTAAAACAGGTGCACAAAGAGACCCATCCCTGTCGCTGTCCCCATCCTTGCTGGCTGAAGGGGCAGTGCTAGGAATCCGTATGTAGCTTCATGCTCTTGCATCTGGCTTTGCAGCTGGAGCAACTCTCAAACCCCAAGACATGGATCAGTGCTGCCACGCAGATCTTCTTCTCCCTGGGCCTAGGCTTTGGCAGCCTCATTGCCTTTGCCAGCTACAACGAGTCCAGCAACAACTGTGAGAGGCATGCAATCATTGTCTCGCTGATCAACAGCACCACCTCCATATTTGCCAGCATCGTCACTTTCTCCATCTATGGCTTCAAGGCGACCTTTAACTACGAGAGCTGTATAAACAAGTAAGAGCCTGGTGTTTCAGTGTGAGCCATTCTGGGGCAGGTGAGAGGGGAGGTAAATAAATAACAGCACGCAGCACTGCCAGCACTGGGGCCAGCACAGCCCCAAGAGCAGAGCTGTTGCTGCTCTAATAAACCTAATGGAGCTATTTGAAGCGATGAAGCCTGAGATGAAAGGTCAGAGCGACTTGCCTTTTGGCACCTGGGTGCTGCTTCCAGGCACAGGCCTGGTCAAGAGGATGAGTTTGCCTGGGCAAGTCACAGAGTCACTGTTCCCCGTGGTCAGGTCCTGGCATGTGCTCCGGGGAGGTGGGGTGGGGGCTGATTAATTAAATGCATTGATGCTCAGATCTCCCCATTTAAGACTAAGCGCTGAGCCAGGAGCTCAGTCTCCTCGGCTGTGATGGTCTGGAGGTGCCCAGCAGACTGCAGGATTGTGTCCCAAAGCAAGTTTGATGCAGTCCCTGGCACAGCACCCGTGGCAGTTACACTTTTACTCGTATTTTTACAGCTTTCAGTCTATCTGCTGATCAAAGAGGAAACCAAGCTGCTAGTCTGTGCTCATTGACAAAAGGCTCGTTAAGTTGGTGGGGTGTGGATGTGAGATCGAAGGGCAAAGGGAAATTTTTTGCACTGGCCAGCACCCAAAATACCTGCCTGGGAGCAGCAGTGTGGGCACAGGAGCTGCTCCCTCCAAAGCACAGATGCATGTGAGGTTGCCTGTGTCCCAACACTATGCTGGAAGTGCTGCAGCTCTCTCACCCAGGGAGGCTGTAGCCCTGGGGCCAGCAGGGCACCCCCACATGGGGGCCGATGGAGAAGGGGATGAAGTGTCCTGGGCCTGAAAGCCATTACTTTGCTGTAACCTTTCCCAGGGTGATCCTGCTGCTGCTGAATGCATTTGACCTGGAAGAAGGCTCTTTAACAGCAGACAACCTCAATGAGATGAAAGAGTACCTCATGGCCACTTACCCGCAGGAATATGCCCAGTTAGCACCACAGATTAAAAACTGCAGTTTAGAAGCTGAGCTGGACACGGTGAGTCTCCACTTTGTGCTGTCTTGTTTCCTCCCACTGACCACAGGCAGCCCCTTAGCCCCATGTGAGGAGATACCTGACCAAGGGCTGGAGATCATGCCTGCATCTCAGGATGGGGCAAGGATCTCATTTGGGTTATTAGCAACTGAGCTGGGGAGCAGTGCAGTTGCACTGCTGGCTCTGGCTGTGGAACAGGTCACAAAGGTTTAGACCAAATCCTTTTTTTGCTACAAGTGACACTAGACCAGTTTCTGTGCAGCTTGAATAAACTGCTGAAAATCTCATCTGCCTTTACTTGCAAAGCCTCCACCATAGGTGTATTTTGTCATGACACAGAGTCACTCTCTTATGTCCATCTTGTGTCCTTTATTGAGCTGAGGAGCTGCCTGTAACTCACTCTTCCCTCACTTCTCTCTGGTAGGCTGTCCAGGGAACAGGACTGGCATTTATAGTCTATTCTGAAGCTATCAAAAACATGGAGGTGCCCCAGCTGTACTCTGTGCTCTACTTCTTCATGCTGCTGATGCTGGGCATTGGCAGCATGCTGGGAAACAC
This sequence comes from Acanthisitta chloris, assembly GCF_000695815.1. Classification (NCBI taxonomy): domain Eukaryota; kingdom Metazoa; phylum Chordata; class Aves; order Passeriformes; family Acanthisittidae; genus Acanthisitta; species Acanthisitta chloris. The sequence continues at coordinate 9,111 of NW_008652213.1, read as the reverse complement.
TGCTGCTATCCTCACACCACTGACCGACAGCAGAGTCATTGCTGCCCGTTTCCCCAAGGAGGTGATCTCGGGTAAGTGCCCACCGTGTGTGTGTGTGTGTGTGTGTGTGTGTGTGTAACAGCTTCAGTATCCCAATGCCTTTGGGAGACCCTCTCTGCCCTCGGGTGGAGCAGGGAATATCAAATATGCTGCTGGAAGGGTTTCCCTGCCCTTGTGAAATCCTGCCCAGCCTGTACAGCACTTTCCCTCAGGAGATCCCAAAGCACTAGGGAATGATGGCTCTTTATTTTACAGGCTTTCCAACGCACCCCAGCTCCTTCACACTGGTGTCTACTGGCCAGTGACACTAAAAGGGCCAGGACAAATGTCAGGATACTTGCAGCGAGTGGCTCTTCAGTCACAGCATCACAATACCTACTGTGAGCCACTGCAGTCTTTGACCAAAAGTAGCATGTGCTCCTGTTTGGGCATGGAAATCATTTGTCCCACCTTAAAACCTGTTTTAGCTAGATGCCCATCAGCCACAGCAGATGCTGCATGCACATGTGACAAGGCTACAGCCAAGACTTGGTGTTTTGACCATTTCTGGGGTGATGTGCCGTGACTATGCAGGTCTAAGGAGCAGCATAAGGACACACCAGCACAGTCACACATGCACAGAGACAAGTCTTCTCCAAGGGGAAAAAAAAATTATCCTTCTCTTCAGAGTCTTTTGCTCAGCAAAAATCCCACCAGCCATTTAGTCACAAGAAGTATGACATTTCCCCCCCCAAAATTAAAGTTTCAGGTGTCACAGCAGAGTCCCCATTTTGTCCATGCAGGTGTTGTGTGTTTCATTAACTGTGTGATTGGCCTAATCTTCACCATGGAGGCTGGAAATTATTGGTTTGACATATTCAATGACTATGCAGCCACCCTCTCATTGCTGCTCATTGTGCTGGTAGAAACCATTGCTGTGTGTTACATCTACGGGATAAGAAGGTAAAAGCTTGAACCCTCCTTTTTTTTGCAGTGGGATAGCTGGGGGAGTAGCTGCAGGCAAAGTCATGCAGGACCAAGAATAAAAATACCCCCACGGGCTAAATGTTTCTCCTGTGCTGTAGTATCAGCAAGGTGATGAGCAACCTGGTCTAGTGGGGAGGTGTCCCTGCCCATGGCAGGGCAGGCTGAGACTGGATTCTCTTTAAGGTCCATTCCAACCCCTTAACATTCTATGATTCTGTGCTTTTTGAAGTAACTCAAAACAAGGTATTGATTAAACATGTGCAGCTGTTCTTAAAAAATACGTGTGTTTATTTTTTTAAACACAGATTTGAGAAAGATCTTTACACCATGATTGGACGCAAGCCAAACTGGTATTGGAAAATTATGTGGGCTTTTGTCAGTCCTCTGCTAATTATAAGCCTATTTATATTTTACATCACCGACTACATCCTTACAGGAACGTTGCAATACCAAGCATGGGATGCCACACAGGTAAAATAATTTTGGTTGGGGGTTTTCGTGGTTTTTAAACTTTCCTTACTTCCTGCAAGCATACAGCCTTCCTTCCTAACTACACTGTTCCACAAAACTGCCTTCTGAAAGCAAGCAGCTGGAGTCAGGGCCATCCCTTGATTTCATGGAAAGGAAAAGCGGGGAAAACTCGACCTAGTGATGCTGCAATGTTTCTGTAAAATCAGCTATTTTCCCTCTATGATCTTAATTAACCCCTCTTCATATGGTAAAATTTTATTCATGATTAAGACCCTGTATCTTTAAAAACACACTTTTAAAAAATACTCTAAAAGTGTATTACTTTGAACAAAATCAGTGGTATTTTAACAGAACTAAGCTGCTGCTGGAATGGTTTTTGTAATTTCCATACAGATATTTCTTTATGCCAGACCACTTTTGCATAAATACTGAACTGCGTATTTACCACAGAGGAATTACTACTGGCACTGATTTCATAACCTTTTGTAGAATTGTTCCCATCACACAGAACAAAGTACATAATTGTTTCCATGCCATGGCCAATTTGGGACCCAGGGCAGGTCTGGCCTGTTGACTGTGTGTCAGCATGAGCCCACAGGCTCCAGGAGAGGAACACAGAGGCCTGACAGAGGTCAGGGCCCAGACATCTCATTAAGGAACACCAATCAAGCCAAAACCTGCTCTTTACCAAAGCTTGCAGAAGTTTTCCTCAATCTTCTTGTCAGCAGCTCTGTTTTTGTTAATTTTCAGTGCCTATGTCTGGACAAAGAACAGCACCAAGGGCAGTCGTGGGTTGCTCCAGCCTGTAACTCACTGCTCCTCACACCCCCCGTTTAGATACATATGTACAGCTTTGCTCCTGACCTGACTCCAGGACACTTAAAACCACAGATACAACAGTATTTCTCTCCCTTGCAGGGGCAGCTGGTGACAAAGGACTACCCAGGCTATGCCCTCGCCGTGATCGGGCTGCTGGTGGCAGCATCCACCATGTGCATACCCCTGGGGGCACTAGTGACTTTTATAAGGAAGAGACTGAAGAGGGAAAAAGTTTCAACTGTTGCATGAACGCTGACAGCTGGATTTGGGAAGACCTTACCCCCGTCATCAGTGACTGGGCACTTCTGGAAGACAGCAGCAACCATTATTTGTAGCAGCTATTTATAGAGTTGAGACTGGTGGGTGCTATATTGACCAAAAAGTGCTCTTGGGAGGTTCCACAATGGTTTGGGGAAAAAAACAAAAAGCTCCTCTGTAACAAGATGAAGCTTTAAAATGGCCTCTCTAAGAGAGGGGGAAAGCAGAAGAGCAGCTCACAAAATGCTAGCTAGCACAAATTAACCAGCGTATCAGCCCATTGCACAACGTTAGGTAATTCTTTTCCACTCTGTTGTAGCACTGCCTGTGTGGAAACATGAGAAACCAACTAAGCATGTTCCTGCACCAAAGTACCAGCAAATACCCTTAAGCCTTCAAGACAGCCACACTTGAGCACGAAGGATATTGGAAATGACATCTGTATTTCACCAATAGATGAAACTGCTGAAGTCTGGCAATGAGAATGTGATAATCCCTTTCCTAAATGGGAGAAACCAGTAGGATGGTATTGGGAGATAAATGTAGCCAACATTGCTTATTTCATACTTATGTCCAGAAAAGCAGTTTATATACGTCTATATGCACACATAGATATGAGCTGTACAAGTTCTCTCACCTCCAGAAGAAGTAAGCTTCCAATTCCAGTACGTAACTGTGCACTGTGCTGTACTTTGTATTTTCTAGGGATGCACTTTAAGTACACTAGAAGCTATTTGTGATACAGCTGCTTTATGAGCCCCACCCAAACAAGAGTATGCCATATAATTAGCTTTGACAAAGTTCATATCCAGGTATTCTTTAATCATCAGATGTAACAATCCAGCAGTTCCATGGACCTGGTTAATTTCTCTACGTGAATGTTTTATAAAGAAAGCAACGTTTAAATTGTAAGCTTCATGTAATAGAAAACATTAAAATTATACCTATGAACTTTAAAAGGTCACTCTGAAGAACAACATTAGAGACACTCATGGGACGTGGGTTCTTAATACAGTGTCTTAACTATGTAACCATTAGAAGACGGCAAGTGCCTGTTATAAAAGAGGGATTAATTTCAAACACTGTTAAAGCACAAAAGCACAAGTCTCTCGTTCTGGAGCAAAACCCAAGAGGCAGTTGTACAGCCTTTGGGGGGGCAAAATCTTGACAACCAACTCCACCCAGTCCTGCTTAGTCTGCAACAGCCACTAGATACAGGACACACTGGCCTCCCTCCCCAGACTTCGCTAACAGAGGAAAGACAACCTTGTCACATTTCAGTTTATTAAAAATGGATACCATAAACAAGACCTGTACAAAAAAAATCCGAAATTGCCCAGAATTTGTAACAGTTGCGCGATGAGAAGTTATCGTCTTGGGCCTCCTCTTCCTCTTCCACGGCCTCGGCCTCTGCCACGGCCTCTGCCGCGGCCTCTTCCAGCAACTTAGCAGGTAAAAGAAAAAGGATAAATCAAGTGAGACCTAGGGATACTTTCATTTTGATTAAAACATTCTGTATCAAGCATAAACACCATACTGCTTCCCTGTGAGGAGACACTAATGCAGTCATTGAGTCTGTTACAATGCTCAGTAAGTTCCAGGCAGTACTTCTGTCTTTTGTGTTAGGTTTCTTGGTACACAACCTCCACAGGTTACTGTCTGTCCTTGGCTTCACTGCAGAAAACAAGAGGATATAACAGCTGGCTACTCCCAAGTGCTAGGGTAAGTCTGACAGGGAACTAGGATTCCTCTTTTTTCATATACTTTTTAGAGGGAAATACAGATTTTATCGCAGTGTGAGATTGCCAAGCTCACCCGTTCTCAGGCACCATTTTGAAAGGATCCCACCACCCAACAGCTCCTACTGTTTCCAATGGTGCCTCTGCCCAAGGTCTTGGATGTGCTCCCAATTTTAATTCCTGCTATTTAATGGTAAAGGGAAGACAGAATCACAGGATCATTCAGGCCACAAGCAATAGCTGAAGGTCATATGATCTATATGGTGATAACATGCCATTGCATCCCTTTCTCCTAAAGAAACATGACCCCACCAGGCTGCAAGACTGCCATATAAACTTTAGGAATTACTGGTTCATTTCAAACACATTGTGAGTGCAGGGCTCAGAAAGGTACTAAAACTTCTGTGGAAGTGGGTGGCTGGGTACGAGACACACTAGCACCCACATTCAAGGTGCAGGCTGTGACAATTATTCTGGTATTGGCATTAGAAATGCAGCAGAGACACAGGACAATGTGACAGAAGCAAGGTGTCATTTTTTTACGGGTGATAGTCAGACTCTCTAAAATCCACAGAAGCATCGACACCTGACTAAACGACAACAGCACGTGCATCAGTGGACTCAAGGCACGCGCACACACACCTCAGCCACCATCCTGCCTTCCCTGACAATTTCACCTGCCAAAGGACTGACCATGTGTAATGTGCTTTTGCAGCCCAAGGGCATTTATGGATTAAGGCAAAGCACAGCACAACACAGCTGTGGTCAGCATGCTTCCAGGTGCTAAAGATGCAAGGAGCACCAAATGCAGTTAACTGGGGCTATCACAGCTGCTTCCCTCAAAGTTAACAGGAAGCATGGATGCTCTTGTTCACATCACATCGTGATGTTCAGGAAAAGAGCAATCCAACCTCATTTCTCCATGATTGCTTTTAAGGGACACGAGAGGAACAAAATCCCCTGAGGAGCTTTATCCTTATCCTCTGTAATGACAGCAGCCTTGGTGCCTCCTGCACTTGGTGATGCACACCCAAATACTTAAACACTAATTACAGGAGAAATGGTGCAACATCGTTTTAGAGCACAATTAGCTTTTGCTTACAGCTTCCTATTTTAAAAACCACACAGATTAACCACTGGGCAAAATATATACTGCCACACATTTTTTGGGGCTTACTGGATATTCATCTTTCATAGTGTGGATTACTCCTGAATTACTCTCTGTACTGTTCAGCTTCTAAGCATAGCTTTTGCTCAACAGCCTTTTGAAACAGAAGCTCCAGGAAGAGCACAGAGTGGAACACTACTGGAAGCCAAAGCTAGAGATCTGTTCACTGGAATACAGGCTAGACTCCCTCAGATTCTCCAGTCTCTCCAACTCAGTTCTCTGAGACAGATTATTTCTACCCACCACTAAGTGAAATTTCAGTGAACCATTCAGCACTGTTGAGACACTGTTCTGTACTTTGTTGTTAGGCTATGTGAAGCTCCCCATACAAACTGCGGAGACACAGCAGACACTCAAGAGAAGAGGAAGTGTAAATCTCTGGTGCCAACTGTGACCCTGAGATAGGTTAAGGCTTACTCAGCTGAAAAACATTTGCATTTTTAAAAACAGATGGGTAAAAAGCCATACACATAATTTCACATGACCAATATGCTCTGCAGATGCCAAGAAGGTGGGCAGGGCAGACTGAGCCACTGCAGTATCAAACCCTCAAAGAGGAAGGAACCAGATGCCAAACACAGACATTAAGACACTCAAATCTGATGTCTTCAGATTCAGGGGACTAAAATGCATATAAAAGCAGAACAGACACAGACTGGGAAAGCATAAACTAACCTGCTTCTCTTTTCTTGGATTTGACTTTTGGCTCAACATCCACCAGCAAAGTATCCAGAGGCAAACTGTCTGGCAGAATGAAGTATCGGATGTTATTCCCACGAATACTCAGCGTCTCCAGCTGTACAGGTTCTCTGTTCTTCAGGGTCATTTTCACTGCTTTGAGATGCGTGTTCATACTGACATCCACTCCTGAAACAACACAACCCTCATTTTAGGGATGAGAGCCTTTATGATGGTCCCTTGTCTCCTACCTTGAAGCATGCATATGCTGTTCATTAACATCTGCTTCTGCCATTCACTAATTAATTCAGCCTCTGAGTGAAACTGCCTTTTTGCCCTCTTCAATTATGCCAAGTTATCAATTGCTGCCTCATTGCTAGAGAGCTTTATATAGGTCCTGACAATAGCCACTTTGTAAATCGTTAGAACAACTCCTCTGAACAACAAATTAATGGCTGCATATTATAGAAGTCTAATACTAGTCTTTACTCCTTTAAAAAGAAGTAAAACAAACCTCGGAGGAGGAAAAATAACTTGGATCATTTCTTCTTTCTGTAAGCCTTAGGAAAATCCAACCACCAAATCAACATTTATTTTCTGATAAAATACATCCAGTACCACAGTGGCATCTTCTGTGGAAGTACACAAAATACACTGCTGCAAGGAACAGCCACTGTGGTTACACTGTCTGGGAACAGACACTCTGCAAGTGCCGTACGGAATCCGTGCTGTGCTGTGCATAATCCCAAACTGGATAAACATCTCACTTGGATGCATATGTTGAATAACAGTCATGAGAAGAAATTTAGGAAAAAACCACCAAGTTTTCGTTTTGCACATCGTAAGTTTTGTGTGGGATGTGATCTCCAACTATGAAGATCAGAATGAGAGCAACTTTTTCAGGTCAAAAACACAAAGCAGAAGGTTGAAATGCGGTTTACAAACAGCTGCTAATACAGTGACAGGGCACCCATGGGAGCAAAATTTTGATGTGTTTAAACCTCTGTACAAAATTAACCGTCAGATGTCTTACCAAGGTGAGTAACACAAGTGAGCACCAGGCCTGAACCAGAACCACCAGTCTGGTGTGCTTATTCCCTGTATTTTTCTGTCCTGTCCCTTCCTTCTAGATTTCACACAGCTCTCTTGACACCTGCACTCCACCTGGCCCAGCCCCTTGGTTCATGTGAGATGCATTACATGAAACTTGCCCCTTCATCCCAGCCCCTGCTCCTCCCAACCTACACACCGGGAGGAAGAGGAGATTGTGCAACCTGCTGATGGCACAGCAATTATGGACACAGTTCACAAACCACTGCAGAGGGGAGACTGCAGTTTTAGAAATATAGACTGCATTCCAAAGTTTTCACAGGTTCTTAGCAGAAAATGAGAGAGGCTTTATTCGACAATTAAGGCTGAAGGAGCAGTGAGGTCAGGAGACAAGCAGTGT